>NW_028258372.1:28129338-28432368 GCF_053883595.1 Heterocephalus glaber
TACTTATTGATAGTCTATAATTCTAAAACAGTTTGAATGAAAAAATGCATTTAATTTCAGAAATACTATGTTCTCAATTCTGTGAAAGCAAACTATATTAAAAGTGAAATTAGCTTGTAACAAAGTATTTTTATTATAGTCCTCCCACCTTTAATGCTTTCTGGAAAGCATCCAAGGTGACATTACATATCACCAAATTTTATTCTACCTAAGACATCATTTTATTAGGGTTTTCTTGTTCACAGTGCAAGTATCATTAATGATCCTTACTCTTGGAATTATGATTTGAAATAGTAAGCAGACCTTTGGGTATTGTGAACAGTGTGAACCATGAAAATGACTGTAAAAGATGGATTGCTAATTTCAGAATTAAGAGCTGTACTGGAAGAAAGTAATATGAAGCAAAAATAGGTTATATGAAGTGATTACTGCAAAAACCAATAACAATCTTAAAAGAATATAGTCTTGAAGAAATTGAAAAGTTCAAGAAATATAAACTCATTAACTTTTAGAACAGTTTCTGGCAAAGCATCATTTGATGGAATGCTTCATGTTTTACATGGCTTGGCAAATGGGACAGCCAGAACTATCATAAATATTCTTTGAATTATGGGACAGCAACTAAAGTCTGTAATTACAAGAAATAAACATAAATTATACATTACTTAAATGATAAATCTAAAAAACTCATTCTAAATTTTTTTTTATTCATGGCTTTAGTGGACATATACTTAAAAAGTTCAAAAGCATTCATGAATGTTGATTCAGTGTTGGATTTTATGTCCAAATATGTGCAAAAATTTTGCATTTTAAAGTGTTGTTTTTTTGAATTTAAAATATTCATTTATAATTTGCTTGCTTAATTTTCAAACAGAAAACGAAAATAGAAATGATCTTTTAGAAATACATATGGTTCTTCATTAAGCCCTGTGTTTTGTGATTTTACTATAGTATATAGTCTTCAGTAGTTTGAAAAGATTTTCCTAAGATTTGGTTTCTGTAGAAAAACAAATCTGAAAAAGCAGTATGTCTACTGTATGTAGTTTTAATTTTAAATTGGATTGATTGAAATTTGAAAAGCCGGTCGTGAGTGCTTGCTAAATGCTAGTTATTAAATCATTTGTTTGTAATACATGACATTGAAATAGTTAAACTTGTAATATTTCTAACCACGTTCATGGAAAAATAAAGTAGTAAGCTGTAAATTTAATAAAGTATAAAATTATATATACACACATATGTATATATACTTATATAATATATAGTAATTATATAATATACTTACTTAAATATATATATTTACATCTACTTATATGACTCTACTGACATTGGCAATTAAAAATGTATATAATAAATAAAAGTTGATACAAAATTAGCAATATTTGAGTACATATAGATATTGTATAAGTGCAATCTTGTGGAAAGAATATAGATTTCTGCTCAGAGAAACTTGAATTTGACCCTAGTAGTATTATAGATTAAGTAGATGACAAATGTAAAATACCTTATATATTAGCTTGTGTATTATAAATTTTCATATATACTGTACACCTAATTAGAAATGTGCAATTTTCTCAATCACCAAATTAACAATAACAGCAACAAGATCTTCAATAATCTAGCAAACTAAACAATAAATAAACTTGTCCATTCTGGAGAGCTATTTATACCCTGTACAAAATCATTCTATTTAAAAGACATTTTCCAAAAGGGAGTAAAAAGAGATCTGACACACATTTATTAGCATACATGCTTTTCATACCACAATTACATATAGACAAATGGAGAACAGATGCCTGTGTATGTTGTGATACCTCTATATCCTGTTGTATTAACAATTACTAACATTTCATTGTATAAAGAATTGTGTATAAGTGGTTAAAATGCTACATAAATGCACACATTCCCACTTCTACCAAGAATAGTATTAATAATAGATAAGAGAGATCACTGTATTACATTTAGTTACAAAAATCATACTATTTGTGTGATGCTTTTTACTTATCAAAAAATATGATAGTAGCTTTTTAGTTATTCAGATATTTGAGTTCACATTTTCTCTAAATTTTTCCTTGTTAATGATCTGAAAAAATTAAGATATTAAGAACCCAATACATAATTTTCTTAAAAATATTAGCATTTTCAAAGAGTGAAAAATATGAGAAACACAAGCCCTTCTAAATAGAGAAATTTCAGGTACCTGGCTAATAGATAAAGGGATATTTTCACTATCTCTAGGCCTTGCTTTCAGATTACCCCAGAGAAGGCTGTCTTTACTTGTATTTCTTAAAGATTGACCTTAATTAAATACTTAATTAAAATATCCACAAATTCATAAATTTGCATATAGGTCATATGATAAATTATACGGATGATATTAAAAGTAAGACATTGAATCCTTCCTTCATCTTTATCTCCCATTTCCCCAAAATGCCTACATATTTTGATTTTTTGGTCTCGCTAGATTTTTCTTTCTGTTTAGATTAAAGGAATAATCTGCCTGTGAGGCCTAGAAAGCAAGGAGTAGAAATGAACTACATAAGACTGTAAAATGATCCTGAAATCTGTTCAGATAGGCAGTGTAGTTGTTCCTTTTTGTATTTAATAGTTAAATGGTTTTATATGAATTTTAGGATTGCTTTCTCTAGTTCTGTGAAGAATACTATTGCTGGGCCAGGGATTTAGTTCAGTGGTTCCGCTGCCTACCTCACAAGCACAAGGTCCGGAGTTCGATCCCCGATACCAAAAAAAAAAAAAAATGCTATTGCTTTTTTTTTTTTTTTTTTTTTTTTGGTATCAAGAGTCAAACTCAGGTGCATGTGCTTGCCAGGCAGGCAATGTGCAGCTGAGCTACATCCCCGGTGATATTGCTATTTTGATTGGGGTTGCATTAAATCTGTATAACAGTTTTAGAAGTATGGCTATTTTCACTATATTGGTTCTGCTATCCAGGAACAAGGGATATCTTTCCTTTCTCTGAGGTTCTCAATCTCCTTTTTTCCAGAGTACTGTAGTTTGCCCTCTCCCTCTGCTCTCCCTCTCTGTGGTCTTTCACTTCCTCAGTTAGGATGCTTCCTAAGTATTTCATTTTACTTGATGATATTTTGAAAGATATTGACTCCCTAATTTTTCTCCCAGTAAGTTTATTGTTGGTGTACAGGAATGTTGACTATGTATCTTGCTATGGTACTGAATTTGCTTATTAGTTCTAGGAGTCTTTTGGTGGAGTTTTTGGGGTCCTCTGTGTAGAGGATCATGTAATTTGCAAATAATGATAGTTTAAATTCATCTTTATCTGTACATACCCCTTTTATTTCTTTCTCTTGCCTGATTGCTCTCTCTAACATCTTGAGAACTATATTGGACAGGAGTAGTGATAGCAGACACTCTTTTCTTGTTCCTAATTTTTCTCAGAAAGTTTTCAGGTTCTCTCCATTTGATAAGATACTGGCTGATGATTTGTCATAGATGGACTTTTTTCTGATTGAGATAGGCACCTTATAACTATTTTCTTCAAGGTTTTTATCATGAATGGATGTTGGATTTTGTCAAATGCTTTTTATACATCTACTGAGATGATCATGTGATTTTTGCCCTTGCTTCAGTTTATGTGGTGTGTTACCTTCATTTATTTGTGTATGTTGAACCATCCCTGTATCCCTGTGATGTCATTGTATATGAATTTTTTGATGATTTTCTGCATTCTGTTTGCCAATATCCTGTGGAGGATTTTTGCATCTCCTCACTAAAAACATTGAACTGTAGCTCTGTTTATTGCTTGGGTACTTTTCTGGCTTTGGAATCAGGGTATGACTCCTTCAAAGAATGACTTTTGGAGTACTGGTACCCTTTCAATTTCATTAAAAAATTTGAAGAGCATTGGCATTATTTGGAAAGCATCTTCTCTAAAATTCTTGGAGAATGCGGCAGTGAATCTGTAAGGATGTAGCCTTTACTTGGCATTTTAAAAATTTCTTTTTCAATTTTATTTACTCATATTGGATTACTCAAAAATTTTATATCTTCTTTGTTTAGCTTTGATAGTACATATATACCTAGAGATCTATGCATTTCTTCTGAATTTTCCATTTCATTAGTGTATAGGTGCTCAAAATAGTCACCCATGATCTGGAGTTTGGCAGAATTCATTGATATTTTTCCTTTTTCCTTTCTTCTTTAGTATTTTTATTGTTTTAGGTCTTTTGTTTTCATTAAGTTTATTGGTATATTTTAGGTATAAAATATGATGAAATTCATCATTGGGAATTTGTACCTTTACATGATATATCTTGATTCTTATTTTATTTCCGCATTCTCCTGCCCTCCCTTCAAGTCCTCCAACCCTCCCTATTTACAAAGACTTTGTTTCTGTTTTTTCCTTCTCTCATTTTTATTTCTTTCCCTTCTTTTCTTCCTCCTAACCCTCCCACTTCCCCTTCCCCTTTGGACCTTTTCTTACTATTTCTCATTATATATTATACATTTTGATCCTTATTTACACTTTCAGTTTCTCACACCAGAGAAACTATTCAGTATTTACACATGTGTGTCCAATTTACTTCACTGAAGAGTGAAATTTCACCTCAGGGTGCATCGATTTAGCTATAAATGTCTCTAGTTTCTCATTCTTTAGGGCTGAGTAGTACTCCATTTTATTTTTAAAAACCCCACATTTTCTTTATGCAGTCTCCAGTTGATGAGCAATGGGGGTGTTTCCAAGCTTTAGCTATTATGAACTGTGCTGCTTTAAACATGGGTGCACATATATTGCTGTGGTATGATTCTTTTAATTCTTTTGCAAAGATACCCAGCAGCAGAATAGCTGAGTAAAATGGGACCTCTAGTCCTAGTTCTTTGAGGTATCTCCATACTGATTTTCACAGTGGTTGCACCAGTCCACACTTCCACCAACAGTGGAGAAGGGTTCCTTTCTCTCTGCAGCCCTGCCAGCATTTGTTATTGGTTGATTTCTTGATAGCAGCCATTCTTTCTGGGGTGAGGTAGAATCTCAGCATTGTTTTCATTTGCATTTCTTGAATAACCAGTGAGGTTAAACATTTTTTCATATGTTTATTTGCTATTTCTACTTCTTTGTCTGAGAAATGTCTGTTCATTTCAGGTGCCCATTTTTGGATTGGGTCTTTTCTTTTCTTTTTTATCAGCTGTTCTTCAGACAAAGGTCTACTCTTTAGAATATATAAAGAATTAAAAAAATAATACCAACTTTATATATTCACAAAAAATAACAGGAACAGAGAAATGTACTATTATAATTTTCTACACTTGCATTCCATTTTTCCACATAGATTATTTTGTTATCCGATCTTCTACTTTTCTCTATTGCATATTTCATATTGCACTGCTTATTACTTTTTTATTTTTGTCTTCATACTAAAGATATGAATATTTTTGCTTCATGATTTTAATATTAAAGCATTTTGAACTTTTCTGTAGTTATTCTTACCAAAAGATTGTATATCTTTGAAAGCTTTCTTCTTACTCATCAATGTTTCTTTTAGTTTAAAGAACTCCCTTTAGGAATTCTTATAGGGTAGTTCTGGTGCAGATATATTTTCTGTTTTTCTGCTGGAATGTCTTTATGTCCTCCATTTCTAAAACATAGCTTTCCTATGGTATTCTTGGTGTGGAGATTTTTTTTTTCTCCCAGTACTGTAAAAATCATATGCCACTTTCTCCTGGTTTGCGAAGATTCTGCTATGTCTGGCAGCCAAACTAAGACAACCTGCAAGTTATTTTTTATTCCTCTGGCTGCCTTGAGAAAGTTTTCTTTATCTTTTCCTTTCAGAACTTGATTTAATATGTCCTCAAGTAGAAATGATTAAATTAGAACTGATTAGTGATCTTTGATCTTTCTACTCCTAGGTATTTGCATTTTTCTATAGGTCTAAAAGGTTTTATTTTATATGTTCTTGACTAAGCTACCTACCCTTTTGGCATTCTCAACTCCCTGTTGAATCACAATAACTCACATATTTGTTTTTGTACTGTTTTCCCAAAGTTGGCATAGCTTTTTTTCTTATTCTTTATAATTTGTTGTTGTTGTTGCTGTTCAGCTTTTTGTTTTCAAGTACCATGCCTTCAATCATGTTAATTATCTCTGTGAATTGATCTCTTTTATCAATGCCTTCCATATCATTTTGAATTTCACTTATAGTATTTTTAAGATCAAGCATTTCTTTTTATTTTTAAAAAAATATTTCTATCTTTCTGTTAACTTTTTCTGTTTTCATTTTGAGTCTTTCTGTTCTTTCTTGAAATTATTTGTATTTTCTTTGAACTTTCCCACAGAAGAGTTCTTCCATAGTGGTTACAGTGTGATTCATTTCTGGGGATTAATTTTGTCCGTTAAATGAGGTCATGTGTCCACGTAAGTTCTTAACATTTATTGGTGTGCAATATTATTTGCACATTGAAGGATTAGATATTTATTCCAGTATTCTAATATGGCTTTATTTTTGTCTGCCTTTTCAGAAATTCAAAGCAGTTGCTAATTTTCTCTGAAGCTTTAGCCACTTTCCCTATTTCAGTACTAGAAGGCATCTTAAGTCTACCATTGCCATGAGTTTGCTGTTGCTGCTATATCGTCACTGTTCTAGAACTAGAGGGCAACTCAAGCCCTTGTGTGATGCAAATCCAAAGTTGTGTTGTTCATCATGAACCAATGAAATATCTAAAAATAGTAGTCTGTTCTTTAAAGCCCATCCCTACAACAAGGAAGCCCAGACACGTTCACTCCCAGACTCTCACCTTTAGTCAAGCCCTATAGAATTCTTTCTAGTTGCAGGAGAATCACCATGATGGCCCAACTTTATATTTCTATGAATACCTTGATGCCTGCCTACATTTTGCCCATCCATGCAGATTGTACTAGCCAGCTTTCCATCACTATAATAACATAATTAAGGTAATTACCCTATAATGGATGTTTGTGAAGTTAGATTAATTGCCACTTTAACTTTTCTGAACTTTCCACATAATGTTAGCTAATGACAGGCTCATTTGTATACATACTTAATTTTTATTAACTTAATACCATGTTTGACATTTTAAATATGGATCTAAACCACCATAGTAATAGGCTAAATAAAAAATTTCAGAAGAACTTATCAATAAATCCAGACATAGCATTTAAAAAATACAGCACTCATTCGTGATAAAAACAAAACAAAACTCTCAAGGAACATAGATAGCTTCCCGAACTTGATGAAGTGTCTATGTTATGTAAAAAATTACAAAGCAAGAATGTCCCTCTTCAGCACTGATTTTCAATATTGAACTAAAAGTCCTTGTAAATTCTACAAACAGATAATGAAAATAAAAATTATTATTTTCTAGAAAGAAGAAACAAAACTTACCCTGTTCATACAAGTCATGATTGTCTATGTGGCAAATCAGAAACCCTCATCAGAAACTTCCTGTAACAGATAATTATAGATCTACAAGTTACAACAATAAATACATGAAATTTGAAATGAAAAGCACAATATAATTACTTTATACTTAGGTATAAATTTATAAAATAAGTACAATATTTATACAAAGAAAAATAAATATCTCTGGTTTAACTAGAGATAAATGGATATTTAGATAGAAATTATGTGTTTATGGATAGGAAGACTCAGTATTTTCAAAATATCAGTTTTTCCCAACTTGATGTATAGATTCAAAGCAATCTCAGTCAAAAGGTGAACAAATTATTTGTACATTTCAATAAATTTGTTCTAAAGTTCATATGTAGAGGCCAAAACAATATTGAAAAATAAATTTGGAGTTCTGTCTACCTGGCTTCAAGATTTACCATCAAGTTACAATAATCAAGATAGTGTCATGTTTATAAAAAGGTCAGTGTGCTAGAACATGGATCTTGAATAAATGCAGTCAATTATCTTTAACAAAGTGAAATTCTAACTTAAGAGAGATGATATATTTTATTAAAGAAATTGTGCTGAAACAACTGAAGTTCCATATACCCCCCCAAAAAACGATCAACCCTCATACCTTTCATAAGAATCAACCCATAATAGGTCATGAACCTGCATGTAAAATATTTGACATTAAAACTTTTAGAAGATAACACAAAAAATATCAAGATCACAAGAAGTTTGTTGATTCTTTTTATATATGACAAATGAATAATCAATAATGTAAAATAGGAAGAAAAGGTTCAAAGGGGTAGGGGTAGTGGGAGGGCAGGGGAAAGGAAAGAAGGGAAAGGAAAAATGATGAGAAATGGAAAAAATGGAAACAAAGTCTTTGCAAATAGGGAAGGGTGGGCTAAGAATGGGGAAAAAATAAGAACCAAGATGCATCATGTAAAGGTACAAGTTCCCAATGAGAAATGTACATGTGTTGCATGCCTAAAATGTACCAATAAAAGTATTTAAGAAAAAAAAAAGAAAACCAGAGAACTGGCTTTTAAACTTTCTTTGTGATTCAAAATCTCTTCCTTCCTTTCTTCCTTCATTTCTTCATTCGTTTCTTCCTTTTTTCTTTCTTTCTTTTCGTCCCTTGCATATTTACTTGAACATTTTCTTTAAGTGTAAAAAATTAAGAATTTATTTTTGTGGTAGGTCCTTTTCTTTATATACAACTTATTTGAATAGAATTTTTGTTAAAGAAGTTTGTAACTTCCTACAAAGGAAGGCACTTACTAGAAATATTGTGATGTAGATTATACAACATTCAGTGCATTCCTAACACTTGGATTTAATGATAACTGCAGGATATTTGTGAAAATGTAAAACAGGAAGTGTCAATTGCAAGTTGAAAATAACTGGGTTGACAATAAGTATAAGAGAAGAGCCAGCTATTAATAGGGAGTGGCTGGGAGACAATGCACATTCACTTTTGCAGTTATGAATAGAGCAGGAACACTTTGAGTAAATAAATGTAAATGAAGCAATGAACTCAATAGAGCATAAAATATCTCATAATTAAACCCCATATTAAAGACTTTGGACTTCTCCTTGTAGGTTATGAAATATCCAAATTATTTTTGTAAGTAATATTTTCCTTTTCTATATGTACAAGTGTGCAAACTGCTGAAAGTTATTGAAAACATTAGGGAAGCTGTGATTTCACAGTACAGAAAAATACTTCTCAATATTTTAGAATATTTATATTCGGTGTGTTTCAAGGTATGTCTCTATAGACCTATTTAATAGATGGGTAGATTGAAACATTTAGAAATAAACTCCAAAAATTAAGAGCATAGCTTTATTTCTTTGTAACTTTACGACAGTAATCTATTATATTGATTGATATAAATTAGTGTCCTTAAACTTAATTTTTGAAATATAGCCTACGCACAAGAAAATGTACAGATTACTGAATACCCCAAATCTCTATAACAGATACAATATACTATCAGTCTCCCAGAAACCTCTCTTTTGCTCTTTGACATTCACTACCTCCAGTAATGGTACAGAACACAGTCACTGTGAACATGAGCAGGACTATGTCCAACTATCTGCTTATTCTCTTCTCTTCCACTCCTATAATCTTGGCAAATCTGGGAAAGAAGGGGAGAATTTTGGGTCCAGTGGTCATTTTCTTTTTCACTGGTTCTCCCAGACTTCCATATGCTCCGATGGTTCACACTGTCATTCATGGTCCAGCTGACTTCTCTTGATCTGCATAGTTTCTCTGTCTATATGAATTCTGCTTGCACAAGACTAGGCATCTGCCCTGAGCTTTGGAAGTGCTACAGCTCCTGGATCCCCTGCTCACATACCAATGGCTCAGTTCTCAAGGGAGTTCGATTCATCAGGTGCTATTTGTTTATGATGCTTTTGGTTACTGTATTAAATTCCTAAGGGTTTCCATAGTAAACAACTAGAGACTGGGTAGCTTGAACAAAATACATTTATTGACTCTCAGTTCTGGGGAATAACACCAAGATCAAAGAGTTGCCAAGATCAATTTTTTTCTGAAGTTTCCCTGTTTGGCTTTTACATGAGTATTTTCTGTTTCTTCACATGATCCTGCTTCTGCTCATATCCATGCCCTAAACTTATTTTCTTATAAAGACACCAAACAAGTTGGACTAGGACCCATCCAAGTGACCTCATTGCAATGTAATTAGGTCTTTAAAGACCTCTTTGCATTCAATCACATTCTGAGACTCTAGGTTTTCAATTTCAACATACGAATTTTAAGGAAACACAAATAAGTTCATAACCATCGCATTTATAAAAATAGATTTATTTTGCTTTGAAATATTTTCTTCTTATTGTTGCTATGAGAATTATTCTGTTAATTGCAAATGGAAATGAGAACAAAAACCTAGTTCTCTTTTATAGAATATAGTTTTCTCTTTTAACTTTTCATTTTGTTCTCTATTTTTTCATCTATGCATACCCTCTGACTTATTTCTATTGTGTTTTTGGTTTATTCGTGTTTGGCTTTAGCTACTCATGTGTAAAATTTAAATTATATATGGACGTTCTTTATGAAAATCCAGAGATAATAAGAGGTTCTGGATTTTTATCATCTGGTTTCATTAGCTTTAGAAGTAGAATTATTCAATGAACTCATGATTTGATTTTAGTATTTTTAAGAGTTTGTTTCTAGACAATTTTCCTTCATCGTAGGGCTAAGTCTTCAATGTTATCCACCAAATAACCAGGCTTTCTGCTCAGGAATTCCTTGCTTAAGCAGAACTTCAGACATTTTTTCTTGTATGGTTTTATTTTTCCTTTTTTTCTTTGTTGTTCTCAGGAATTGTGATACAACTATACTTCCATACTTAAGCCTAGAGTAAAGTTCTCCAAGAAATTTAATAATAAATAAATAAAGCTTTTGTAAATAAATATTAATTTTACTTTTATGTGTAGAGATGAACAATTACTAAAATCATGAAAATCCTAAACAGAGTTACAGTTAAGTAAATTTTTACAACAAAAACAAATGAATATTAGCCAGAAAAAAGTGTTAAGTATAAAGAATGTGCATAATCTAATGAGTATTTTCATTAGCCTGTTGATAAATGGGTAATATTTATGCATATCTGCCATCATGTCATTTACAATAAAAGATGACATATTTTAGTGCTTTTAAAACATAACATCCTGTCTGTTCTCAGGTATACCTTTGCCATATTAAGCATATTTTTTCTAGCTAAATTAATTTCTTAGATGTTTATTTTGGTTTAGAATATTAAATTTTACTCAATGGACTTATTTTTTAAATCTCTAATCACTAAAATATTTTGTTCCAGGAAATGTTTATACTTTATATATCACTATATTTTGTAATGTTATGTTTCCGAAAACAATACAAGTTAATCAATTTTGGATTTATTAGGCTTTCTGTCATTTCTTGTTTTAATAAATATATAGTGTTTAACATAGTATTGGGGTATTACATGTGGCCAAATGATGGTGAGAAGAAACCCACACTCAAAAACATGTATATATTGCATGTTTGGATCAGGTTTCCTAATTAATATAGACTGAAAAAAGAGGAAGAAATGGAACCAGAGGAACAATCCATGCTGCAAGATCACCTGAGACCCCCTGACTCAGTAAGAAATACGGGGAAATATGGGGACAAGTCCTTTTCACACAGGGTCTAGTCAGATACAAGAAACTGAACTTCATGCTGGAGTGAAGTCCTCACAGTTTACATACGCCTTCCAGAGGCACTTAGAGCAACAGTTTGATTTTAGGTCTTGCATTTAAAAATGTATTTACAGAAATAGGACTCCTCCATTTCTTGAATGAGAATCATTGTGATGAGGTCACAGTATCCAGTATCCACCAATCCCAAAGCAGTGTCCTGCCCCCTTCTTCACACATTTCTCACAGGCACAAATCTTATTGAAGCATTAGACACACTCCTTTCCCCTACAGTTGCATATTTATGTTAATTAAACACATAGAAGTATACTAACACAGGAAAATATGCCCATTCAATTTTGTGAAAAAAGTCATTTGTGTAGATTTCACTTTTCCACTTTTCATGAAAGTATAATATAATATAGTGAAAAATTTGTATAACAGAGGTAAATTATAGCAAGCCCCATGACAAATGGAAACTGTATCAATTTAAGTCTAATCATCAGAGAGAAACCACCAGGTAATTTGAAGAGATCTTTTAGTAAGAAGAGTAACAAGAAACTAGCTAATAAGAAGAGAGCTTTAAAGAGTGTAAGAAGATTGTACATAGCTAGCAACCTCTGCCTAGGACAGCCCTAGAGCACCCAGATGAAACCTTGCCAGGAGCTGCCACCCAGGCGCTGCTGGAGAAGGCAAGGCTGTGGGTCACTGGATGGCAGCAAAGTTGTTGTGGTGTCGTAACAGCAGAACCTGCTGGAAATCAGCCCTCTACAATACTGGATGGTGTTTCACAGAAGCCACTCTGCTACAAAACAGTATGTAGTGACCTTGTGCAGAAGAAGGTCCCAGGAACTTGTGGTGCGAACTTGTCCGATGGGTGTTGCTAGCCATCACTTCCCTGGACCCTAAGGGGCTGGAGAAAGCATCCAACCAGAAGGAGCCAGCTCGGGGCCACACTGGACAGATTCTCTCCAGTGTCCTCTCCTGACAAAGCTTCTTTGCCAGCTGGTAAAGAAAAACTCCTTTAAAGAATCCAGGTCACTTTCACAAGCAATCAAAAGAAACAAACTTGGAGCCAAGAGACAATAAACTGACAGCCTTCAAGGAAATTTCCATTTTGACTCAGAATCAGAGAGACAAAAAGAATTATTGAAGCAGAGGATATGTTAGAATATGGGCTTAGTATGGCCAGAATTGTAGACTTTCTGTGAGAAACTTGAAAGTTGGAGTTTTTGCATGAAATTTTCCCTATGCTAAGTATTGGCATAATTACAAACCCATCAGTCTGTTGGCCAAAGGAAACATACTCATGAGCCAAAGCTCACTTATTGTGAAATCTCTGCTTAGTATAGTGTTACAATATCTTAGCGCATACCTTCCCCTGCTCTCAGCATAATTCATATTCTGATTTCACTCTCCTAAAACACTATCAATAGATTGAAACAGCATTCTGAATGGAATGTTTAAGCCATATTGTGGAATGTAAATTTCTTTTGATCTAGGCTTCACCATCTTTTTCTGAAATTATTCTTTTGTAAATACTCCAGCTCTTTTTTTGTATAGGTTATAACTGTGTTTATAAAGAATCTGCCAATTCATTGTAAAGGCATGGTTTAAATTACTGAATTTAATTGATGGTATTGTTGAGCCATTGCCCTATTTTCAGTCTAAACAGATGACATGCATGTAGCAATTAAGTTTTAAAATACATGGAGCATGATTGAAGTAATGATCCCTTGTTAAATACCATACAAATCAATTCTTAAACACTTTTTAGTAATTAGTCTTGACCTCATTATTAATTAGTAGGCATATGCCTCCAAACATTTAGCATTTCCACATTGGTTTGATATTTTTGATATTAAAGGCCACATTGTTATTTGCTTTGCATTTTTGCAAACAAAATATAATTATTGAGATTATTAAAATTTGGAAATAGAAAATATACTTAATTAATATATGTAGACTAGTGCTCATTAGCTTATCACACAGGAAGAATTGTTAGGAGCGCTTTAAAACTCATCATCTGTCTTCACTTACAGCCTAGCGTATTCCTCTATTTTAGGACTTTACACACAATTCTGTAATTTTTGTTTTACTTATATCTCATGAACAAAATCGTCAACTTCTTAAGAGCAAGGAAGAGATAATTTTTTTCTTATTGGCAAATTTCTGGCTATCATATCCAAATTAAAAGAATCAATTATTAATGCATGTATGGTTGAATAAATCCCTATTTTATTTCCTATGTCATACCCATAATTATATTTCATATGACAAAGTAGAAGGCATAGATTTAAACATTTTGAGAGAAATGTAAACAACTATAAGTTTAGTGTCATTTATATTGTATATTCAATAAACTGTCTATTTTTTATGATGTATTTTATATTTACAGATTACTTGATTTTGAATAATATAGAAGGATCAAGATAATAGAAACTTGAAATAATACTCTAAGACACAATTTTAAATATTTTTCAGAAATAGATCTTGAGTTTTATATGGAAAGAGAAATTACAGAAACAAATTTCCTATATTAAAATTATTAATTCGGCATTGTACTTTTTATTGCCATTTGAGTATCAATTAGAAAAAGAGTGCTGTATATTTAAAAAAAATCATTCTGGGTCCCCCAGTCCTCATCTCATATTCTGAATACCAGTTACAACCCATTATAATTACTCTGTTGCTTATTCTTATATTTATGCATATATAAATACTTTATTTGATTTATAAATTTTAATGATTAGGTGCTAATTTTCCATAATACATTTTGATATCTCAATTTCTTTACTAATACAAGGTAAAACACATTAAATTAAATTAGACTAATTTTATTCTTCAACTGTTCTATATATGCATTTTGTTTCAGGTGCATTTCATTCTGCAGTTTCTAATGTGATATCTATTTGATTCTTGAAATTTGTGCGTGACTCAAGTATTCCTATCAATTTGCCATTAAAAGTTACTTTCTTCATTCTTTAATTCCTTTTTAAGCGTACAGGTACTTATTCTAATTGTCTGTGGGTTTTATCAATTGTGGATGAGTGCATTCAGTCAGAGCAACAGGTATCCCATTTATTCTGCTCAGGTTTGATAGCTATTTACAGGGATGTCTTCAGACTTGCTCCATGGTAGTTGAAGAAACATACCTGATAACCCTTAAGCAATCTTGCACTATGTGTCATATGTGATGAAATTTGAAAACCATTCAAAACCTTTGTCATAGTTACTAAAATATACAAATGAGGTACACTTGAAACATAAAGCAGAGACAATTGTATAAAATATGATTCCATTTACAGCGGCTCATGATCATAGTTCCAGATGTAGCCAAAGAGATTGTCCCTCCTTTCAAAGGCAACCTGGGCTGCATAGTGAATTCGTAGCCAGCCTAGAGTACTCAAGACCCAGTCTCACGACAAGCAAACGAATGATACGATACAGCTATGAAAGACTTTCAAGTAATTCTAACAATAGCTGAAAATGATTGTTTCAAGGCAGAAGATCACAAACTGCTTTTTATTCCATATTTAATATGACACACAATATCTGACACCTGTAAATTAAAGTCGGAGGTTATTTTGGCTCATACTTTGTCCAGTTTCCAAGCAGGACAGCATGGCACAGAGGAGAGTTGCTCAGGAAATGCCTAAAGGAAGCAGAAAGAGACCAGGGGAGGGGAGCATAAATCCTTCCAGCCCACACCCCAGTGACTCTCTTCTGACCAGACCCCATCTCTCAATAGCAACTCAGCTATAAGGCCCTATAATTCAGCATGGGGCTCTTGGGGGAATCTAGATATAAAGTCTTACGCCCTTCCCTTCCTCTTCCTCCTCCTCCTCCCTCTCTTCCTTCTTCTGCCTCCAACCTTCACCCTCGCGGCCTCCTCCTCCTCCCCCTCCTCCCCGTTCCCCTCCCGTCCCCTCCCCCTCCCCCGCTCCTTCTCCTCCTCCTCCAACTCTTCCATCTGTTCATCCTGGAAACCCCCCAAAATATCTCAGCCATATCTAACAAGCCACTGGCTCACATTTTGTTACTGACTTTGATGCACTCCCAGGGGTGATAACAGCACTCTTTTGTGGTCCATTTTCAATCCTTACCCTTACCACATTACAGAAAGCAGTGTTCACCTCCTTGTATTCAGTTTGAAACGCCTAAGACTGAAAAAGTTGGTAAATTTAAGACCATGAAAATGTCTACTTTCATTAAATTAAAAGACATTATTCCATGTTGTGTCAATATATTTATAGCATTTCACTCAAAACATCACAATTTCTATAGAAATTCTGGTAAAAAATTTTAAATATGCATGTATATGTAAAAATAAGTTTTATCTTGGAAATTTTGTGGAGCTGTATCTTCAAAGAGCATATATAAATTGTTTATCGGGAAAGGCATTTCAAGAGCTATTTGTTAAGCCACTAGAAATATACTGATGTCTCCATGTATGTATTTAGGCTCTTTTTTTGTGTAGGTGATAGAATATGATACTTGGGATTTAGATATGTTCCTCATTAGACTGTATTTTAGACATTGGAATTTACCCAAGAATTATCTACCAAAGTAATTATCTACTTATTTAATATTTAAGACTTCAATTCATTTTTTTTCTTTTTATTTACTCAGGGAATTTCTTGTGGTAATGTTCATATTTACTCAAGGAGTTTCTCATGTATGTTCTGGAGATAGCAGCATGAAGCTGAGCTTACTTGCTTAAACATCAAAATGTAGAAAAACAGGAGAAATAAAGAATTTTTGACATAGGAAGAAAAAACAGGTGTTATTCAACAAAAGAGGGAGATCCTTATATTCAAGCCTTGGTCTAAATCTGATATGAGTGAAAAAACTAGCAAATTTTTTTCAATAACATTTTCAACATGAAGGGCATTATGATTGATGTAGCTATGATTAAGAATTGAGCCTTTGGAGCTTAGTGTAAAAATACAGTGTTTTTCCACTGTCACAGAGCAAACTTTGGAACTGTTATTTAAAAACACATGTTAAAAATACTGAGAAATTGTATGGGTATTTCAAATCCCAAGTTCTCTACTGTCACTGCAGATTACAGCTAGACCTTGGCCACTGCTATGTCTAATCAAAATTAGCTTGGCCATGAATGTAAAATACTCCACATGTCCTTGGAGATTTCCAAAAACATCTAAAGTGTAATTTAAATGTTTACATTTTGTGTGTATTTTTACTATATGTATTATTCCATTTACTATTTCCATAATTGAAAAATAGAGACTTGGTAAGCTACAAGGAATAGGGATATATTCATTTCATGGTTCTAGAGGTTGGGAAAATTTTAAAGATTGATATTTTACTGCATCTGATGAGGATTTTCTTCCTGCTTTATGACACGGTGGAGGAAACCCCATGGCAAGAACAGTCCTGCCTGAGAAAGTGTGCTTTCCTACCAAAGCCATGGTTGTGATATCCCACTCATCCATCAATCAATTCATTCATAGTTGTCATGGTCTTCCTGACCTAATCACCTCCCAAAGATCCCACCTCTTCACACTGATACACTGGGTACCATACATATTTTGGAGAGCCATTGAAAATGTAGCATTATATTTAATTATATCTTTAATTTAATTCTTAATATATAATATAGATCAAAGTTTGAACAAATGCTCTGTGATGCATTTTCACAAGAGATTACTTATTTTACCAATATTATTCATATCTAGACCTTTCTCATTTCCTGGAATTCTCTTTTAATGATAGTTTTCTCTTCTCTTCCCTAAAAAACACTACTGTGAGATTTTTTTAAATTTCCATTTCTTCACAATTAATATGATTAACTGATCTTGTGCACAGTAGAATATAGTGTAACTTAGTGGGGTAAAATTTTTCTCCATGGTCTTCAGGAAATTGAGATAAATAGCTGATTAATATATAACATCAAAATAGATCAAAATAAACCATCAAAAAGCCCATCAAATCAAAATAGAAAATAATTTAAAATCAATAATACACATAATTTGTTGTTGTTTTCACATCCATAGATACACAGGATTGTTTTTCATTGTTTCCTTTTTATTGCTGTGTATTTATAGAATACTTGCATGGTTAAGAATTATGAAAACAAGGCTGTGATTTAAAATGTATAACTAAGGATCTTAGTGACTGCCTGTATGTAACTTTTCAATTATCAAAGTTCAGATTTTTGTATTTATTTTACAGCTATTGTTCACTATGGCAATTTGTTAATAAAATATATTACTAGGTGCATCACTTTTTACAAAGTTCTGTTCATCATTATTCCTCATTCTTTAAGATCTTGTTTAATTTAACTGCCCTTTCTAGTTCAGTAGCTCAAAGAAATAAGAAGTCATTATTTTTCTAGCTGAAAGCATTTGAGGGTGGGAATTATTCCAACAAATGCAGCTGAAGTGCTTATTCACTTGTCAGCTTGATTCTATATCATTTTGTTTGATTTTATAACTGTTTATAGATTGCTAGTGTTTGAAAGCCACTCTACTTACTCGGAATTTGATAAGTGATTAAAATTTTGGCAAATGTTTTCTTCAAGTGCCTCTAAATAGATTCTATAAACAAAGCCAAACAAAGTGAGGTGCACTGTGAATGATGATTTGCCCTAATGGTTTCCTGGTATTTAATGAGTACAGTAAGAAAAATATTTAAGGAATTTTTTCCCCTCTCTATGATGCTTCAGGAAATACATGAGGATATAGCTGACTTTCCGCAAGAGGGCTTCATGTCTCAAAATAGCATTATCATATTTATTTGGCAAGATGCCCAGGAAAGTCTATTGTTTGTTAGTTTATTGAATCACGAAGTTTCTATTTTAACAGTTTTGGAATAAAATTTCCAGATACACAGGTATATATATATTTGTACATTTTGAGGCAATATAGGCATATATGTTCAAATATTAATTATATCCACATATGACAATATATGTATGGACTGTCTCTCTGTATATCAATATTACACATTTCTACTACTCTTTCAGAGAATATTTCTCCTAAAGAAAAATCTCAGTTGCCAATTATTTTCCCGAGTTTTTAAGAGAAACAGAAGTGATAATGTATATATGTGTGTATTTGTGTATCTTACAACTCTCTCTACATGCATATATAGATTAAACACATGTATATGTATTTCATCTGTTTATATGTATATTTATTTATCATTCTACCTATCCACCAACAATTCTGTTGAAGAAATTTTTTCTTGCAATTATTTCTAATGAGAAGTTTTATGACCTAGGGTCTGATGACTGAAGATCCAAGTAAACTGATGGTGTAGTTTCAACCTCAGTTGAAAGTCCTGAGGACTGAGAGCCCCAGTGATGTAAGTCGCTCTCAGTTGGTAAGGACCAGTGTCACAGAGCAGTGTCAGGCTGAAGCAGCACATTTCTCCAGTTTCTTGCTCTGCTCAAGGTCTCATCATATTGAATTTTATTCGGCCCCAGTGAGGAGGAAAACCTACTTTATCTAGGAATTTAAATAGGAATCTCATTCAGAAAGGGCCTCATAGGGATACCTAGAAATAATGTTTAGCAAAATGTCTGAACTACCCCCCATCACCCAGTGAAGTTGACACATGAAGTTAAGAGTCACAGTGTCCCATCTTCAGTTCCTATGTACCAGAAATAGCTAATTGTTGGAATTACAATATTTTTCCATATTATTCATTAGTCAATTATTACTTAATTTGATGATTAACGTAATAATTATAAAATATTTTAGAAGCCTTTTTATATTTTATCTCACATATTACATGATTGCACAAGATATATGATATAATTTCCATATTATATTTTATAAATGGAATTCAATTAATGTTCTTTTTTTTGTTTTTTTAGACGGGGTTTTCCTATATAATTTGGGCTGATCTTGAACTTACTATGTAGGTCACGTTGATCTCGAACTTATGGTGATGCTTTTGCCTCAGCCTCCCAAGTGCTGGGATTATAGGCGTGCACCACCACTACTGGTTCAAATTAATGTTTTTTGAGTTAATGAATTTGGAATTGTTCTGAAGAAAAGAGAAGCATTTGAATAATGATAGTGTAAGAAAAAGAGAAAATGAAATATGTAATTTTAATGAATACATTTTACTTACCATTCTAATAATTTTGGGGGATTTTCCATAAGATTAGTATGATTACCATGTTTTATTTTTGCACTCTCTGTTTATATATATTACATACCATCTCCCTATGTGTCTTATGGAGCCTATCTATAAATGCTGTAATTGGATATTTATATTGATTGGACATTTTATATGATTATATATATAATATATATATTTCTTGAAAAGAAATTAAATTTTTCAGGAAGTGTTATTAAGATCTTTAAAACTTAAATAGACAGTAACATTGTGAAGTTATATGTGAGTATAACTTTACCTGTCAATACCCAAACTGGAAAGTCTAATTTCTGACATGAAGCTGGAATCTTGAGAATTGATATGACTTTGAAGTCACAATGATCTTACGTTTTTATTGTAATATAAACTTTCTCACCAATTTCTCTGTCCTCTTATTTACAATTCTCTTTCTCTAGTCAAACATACACTGGCATTCAAAGTAAAGATCTCATGTTAGTTTTCTGCCCTATATATATCTACCAAAGTTTTCTAGTCAGACTCAGAATAAAAGTGAGGAACTTTTGTTGATTTATGGGACTCTACATGATACAGCCCCTGGCTTTCATGTTCACATCCTATTCTAGTAATCTTTTTTTTTTTTTTTCCAGTTTTGGCTGCCTCTATCCAATATGAAACATATCTGTCACTTGAAATGTGTCTAGTCTACTAGAAGTTGAAGTTGAAAATTGCATATTCGATTTTATAGATAGTGCAAAA
Source organism: Heterocephalus glaber (assembly GCF_053883595.1). Taxonomy (NCBI): domain Eukaryota; kingdom Metazoa; phylum Chordata; class Mammalia; order Rodentia; family Bathyergidae; genus Heterocephalus; species Heterocephalus glaber. The sequence goes on from NW_028258372.1 coordinate 28,149,768, forward strand.
AGATCTCAATAATTTTTGTATCAAACACATGTAAATGGATATTCTGCTGTAAATAAAATATATAACTAGGGTTAATTGTATTTTTAAAACTTATTTTAATATGGCTATTAATACATTTAAAATTACATATAGAATTCATATTATTAACTTATAATATTTCTGGATAGTGATATAGTTGAAGATCAAAAAACAACTGCCAAATTAATGAACAAGCAAGAAAATTGTCAAAAAATGATCTGTACTTTTCTATTGAAATATGTTATGCAAAACTCCATTTTCCATACACCTAACTTTTTGCTATGTTATTACTCTACAGTATAACTTTCTGTTTACACAATTTTATAGGAAAAAATTGACACTAGAGAATGTCTGGTACATACTTATTTTAAGTTCTGGTTAAGAATACTCAGGTATGATAAATGTACAATGTTGTTGAATTAATTTACCAAGAATCAGTATAAGCAATTTAGAGAAAATTTGGATAAATAATATTTTGGACTTTTCTTTACATCTTGTCCATGTTTATTTTTTTAAATCAGTAACAGAATGTTATATATTCAATTTCTTGTGTTAGAGATCCTGCTTGCCACACAGAGCAGGATCCTCCACAGGTTAATAAAAGCATGAGATACATGAGAAAGACTTTGCCTGAGAACAATTGTGTTATGCTCTGCTTTCATATCAATGACAATATCAAAACTCTATTCCTATTCCAAGTATATATCAGATTTTATGGCAACTGTTACTGTATGAGACTATCATGTTTATCTATTTCTTATTCTTGAGACACAAAAAAACTGTCAGTCTGTACCACGTAGGTTTAAAGGATGTATGTAAAGTTTATTGGTGATTATCTCATTTGAAAATAATTAACTACATACTTGAGATTCTATAATCATTTGCTAAATTTAAAGTTCATATTAGTCTATTTTATAATTATTGGCTTTCAAGTCATATTCAAAATAATTTTGATTATTTTCCTTAGCTCAGTAGTTTGAATAAATATTGTTTTATTAGATATTTATTAAATATAGCCTCATCATTACTCAAACTGATAAAGCTTTGAAACTGAGACCACTGAGGACAATTCCTGTATTTTATATTATACTTTTTGTGAGACTGTCTAAAGTACAATTATTAATAGTCTGTAATTCATGATTTACTGTAACATAAGGATAATGTATATCTATATCATAGTCACAGGAAACTTTTGAATTATTCAAATGGAGATTGTTATTGATTTATAAATTGATTTTTTTCTACCATTATCTTGTATTATCAATGAAATATTTATTTCATTTCAAAAAGATTTTAAATAATATTGAATGACTGTATTAGTCAGCTGTCTTATGGCTGAGACTCAATATCTGATACCTACATCTTAAAGGAAGAAAGGTTTAATTTAGCTATGTTTTCAGGAGATTTAGGCCATGGTTTGAAGGCTCCAGTACAGTAACCTCATGGCAGAAGCATGTGGTGAAGCAAAGTTTCATAGTTGGTGGTACCCGAGGAGCAGAGCAGAGAATCAGTGCCTAGAGGAATTGAGTAGGAGCCACGTACACTGTAATGCCCAAGGTCATGCCTATGTGACTCACTCAGAGAACCTAGGAGCATCCCTTACTGACCTAAGTGTTCTTCATCCAGTGAAGTGACAAATTAGGATTAATGACTATGCTCTTATTTAATGATTTACTGTCTTTTCAGTATTGTGTGAGTTAAGTTTGAAATTTACTCTTTTTTTTTCATTTTTACCTTTACAAACTCATTATGGCATTTATACCTGAGGAGAGAAATACTAGAGTCAGTGATTGCCAATCAACCAGACAACATCTCATTGAACTTTCACAGCAGCATTAGTAGGTAGAAATCATTTTTAAAATATCAAGGAAACTGATGATAAAATAGGTTAAATAACTTAGTCAAATATAAGCATGTGCCTGGTGAATAGCAATAGCAGTAACTCAAACTAATATTTAATAAATAATTAGCTATATCCCAGAAGACTCCTAAGTAGTTTCTATTGGTGATTCTCTTTAACAAACTTTAAAATCTTATTATCTTTCCCTTTCTCAAAATAAAAAAAAGCAAGGGACAGAGGAACCAATGACAGGGTAAGAATAATAACAAAGTTACATGGACCAAAGCCTGTGCTTCTAACTGAATATTCTAATTCATAACAGCTACTATCAAATGACTGTGTCTTACAGAAGTCATATTTTAAGTCTCCCTACTAGATTAAGTGACCTGCTACTGTTACTAACTTCATGTAGTATTGTATGGTGGAAAAGATGCTACATGAGATCCAAATCATTTCTTAAGAAGACATAGCAGCTGCCAGTTTTGTGCTTTTGGTAGTCTTGAGACGTTATATAGAGTCGAACTACCTCGCTGGAGAGATCATGTAAATGAAACTCAGGCAGGACTCATGGGGAAGGAGAATCCCTGGAGAAAATAGGGAGAGCATTCTTACTATTAGAATAAATCTCCAATTTGGTGGGAAAGTTCTATTGGTCAGACACATTTCAAAGTGTGTTTAACAGAATATCCCATTTCAGTGCATGCTATCAACCTATGGAATGAGATTAGTCCTGCTCTATCACGAGGACTGTGGAGTATAGAAGACTTCTCTAAATTCCTTTAGAGAGCAAGTGGGAGGAGCTGGATTTAAACACATGTCTTCACATAATTCTCAGACTGGATAAGTTAAAAAAAACAAGAATACTAATTTCATGAAGGTGGCAAAATTAAAATTCTAAAGGAAACTAATAAAAATAAGACTGGGTTGCACATGAGGGAAATTGTGAAAATAAGAAAATTCATTTATGCTACTTTAGAGTTGTGATAGTTAATATTAGAAGTGTATCCTAAAAGGATATTAGAAGAATATCCGAAGAGCAACAATAAAAGCATATGAGAAGTCCTGAGTAGTGTGCTTTCCACAATATAGGCAGTCACTGAGGCAGAAGGCTGTGGAAGAAAATATCATAGATTATAAAATGTAGCATCTCTCAATATGAACAGTCGAAAGTTACAGTTACATAGCACCACTGAAGCCAGAGAGTGTCTGCTTGTGTGTATAAATTCATAAAGCTTTTCATACCTACTATTCTTACGGTGTTGGATGAATCAACTAACTACTCATCAATTCAATAACCATATGTTGAGTATCTACTGTGTGTAAGACATGATGCTGGCTATGGGGACCCACCAGGGAACTTGACAGGTATGTTCCTGTTTTTGATGAGTTTACATTCAGAAACAGTGCAGAAATAAAATGTATAAATGTGCTGGAGAGTATAAATTATTGCAGGTTGCATAAATTGAAGAAAATATAAGTAGAATATGAAGAATAATGGAAAAGATAATTTCATATTCAGTGCCTTAAGAAGGCCTTTCTTCAGTAGGTAATTAAGTTGAAGTCTGGAAAAGAAGGCCAAGAAATACCTAGCTGTATCAAGCTTATGTAATTTGCATGTAAAAACCAAAATTGAAGTGTTTCAGGACCTAAAGAGATAAAGTGGACTAGAGCAATTTGAGGTATAGAAAGAAAAGCGTACATGAGATTAGCCTAATGTGCAGATCTGATTTAGGCCCCAAATAGGAGTTTTTCAAAAAAAAAATTATGTATAAGAAATCATCCATCTCACATAGAACGATTTAAAAGCTACTCAAGCTACTCATCAGAGAATGGACTAAAGTGGGAGGTGTGGAAGAGGGGAGCTCAGTTAGAAGGGTATGGTGAGACTAGGAAGAGAGGACAGAGGTCTGACTGGAATAGTAGTGAGAGAAAGGAAAGAAGCCACATGCACTGTCTAAATAGAACCTATTTTTAATCACGTCATCTAGATGTTCTAAATCTAAAATATGCATCTTAAGAGTTTTTCCAATTGGAATATTTGTGTAATTCAAATTTGAAAAATAAACATACAGTACAGACATTTCCAGTTTAGTTTTTCTTCATTCCTGAGAGTACATGGAAAATGAATTCATAAACCACAATATTCCCTGGGTCTATTTTATCTATTTTCATAATCATTTATCACTCTCTAGTATTGTAAATAAGACTGTAGCCATTATTACAGAAACTTGGAAAAATATTCATTAGAAATTATGTTTTAAAACAAAATCAAATCTTTAAAAATTTACTTGGCTTGTATACTTAGCTTTACAAACCAAATAATGGTGTTATATCAGAAGGAATCACTGTATACATTGAAACATTTTATCCTCTTGGTTAAATTCTAGCATTACCTTTTAGCATATTTTGCTCCACAATTTTTATGATCATTATTTACTTCAAGCATTATGAATGTTCAAGATAAATTTTCCTCCTTAATAAAATTCCTTCTTCTCAGAAAGAGGCTCTAAAAGCTGGTTGGCTGTCTTCATTTATTATTCTCATCACAATGGAAGTTGTAGATACCGCTCTGTTTTCATTAGCGTCCCAGGTGAGTCTACTGGACTTGCATGCTGGGGACAATCTGTGCCTGATGAAATGCTCCAGCTTCCAGTCAGTGAAATTTTGTTCAATCAATATAAAGTGCTGAGGTAACATATCCTGCTTTAAATTGTGCAGGGTATTTTTAGGTAGTCCACTATGATACTCAATGTCAAGTTACTACAGTGATGTATTTAAGTTTGAAAATGCCTTACTGACTTTAAGTGCTATAAATTTACCTTTTGTGAATGATAATTGTAAGTTTGCCTTTATAAAGTTTGGCAGAGTCTCACTGTTCTTCCAGCAAATATAAAAGTGGGTTGTAGTTTTTTAAATGGTTTATTTCTGTAATATATTTTCAGGCCTTTTAGGCAAGATAGCAAAATAAATCAGGCATTTTTTTCCTTATATGTGTAAATACATTACAATCAATTATATTATTAAAATTTTCTGTGTTTTCACAAAGAAAAATAAAGCAGATTATTTGAGATGTTTATAAATGTAAAAATATTACAGGAAAGGGAAGATGTGACAATTAGATGCTCTTATAAGTTAACCCCAAAGCAGGGAAACTATATCCAAGGTGTATAAAGAACATGCCCTTATTTCTATGCCAAAATTCACATAAAAAAAGAGAGAAAAGGGAGATAAATCCAAAAATATAAGTTGTTTCCACTTTAATACACTTGAAAAAATTAATATGAATGTTTATTCTATTATAGGGGAAGTTGGCCTAAGACTTGGACCTATTTTAATCAAAAGCCTATCTCTTCAGAAAGTTAGCACTTTTAAAATCTGTCAATAGCATCTATAAAACAAAGTCTTAATTAAATTTATGCTTTTAGTTAACTATTATTCCTTTTTCCTCAACAGCTTTGGCCTTGTGTCTGAAATAATTACAGCTGTTTGAAGAACCTCAAATAGAAGAAGGAGTTCAAGATGACAAAGGAAGGACATGTCCAAGATAGTTCTAGGATCCTTTGGAAAAAAAAGTGTAAATATTTTTACTCCTGCTGGTAGGTAGAATAATAAAATTTATAAGAATATCAGGACTAGAAGTAGCAGTTCCATTGTTTGATAAAAATGGGATCCTATGATAAATTTGGTCCTAATTTTTAAATATTAGTTTACAAATATGAGACTGAAATTTTTGCTGAATTACCTAAATAAGAAAAATACATATGCTAAGAATCAAATTAATTCTCAGAATTCCAATATATTTTAATTCCTTTTGGAGGAGATAAAAAATTTTTATAATATGAATTAAGCAGCTCTGGGTGTTGTAGTGCATCCCTGTAATCCCACCACTGGGAAAGGCTGAGGCAAGAGGATTGCCATGAGTTTGAGGCCAGCCTGAGCTACATAGTGACTTTAAGTCTGGGCTGGACTATATAGTGAGACTCTACTACAATGTCAAAGGAAAAACAGAACAAAGCAAACAAAATAATTAAGCCAAGAATGGTGGCATACGTGTAATCCAGCACCGTGGGATGCCAAAGCAGGAGGATCTTGAATTCAAGCCTAGCATGGGCAATTTAGTGATTTACTGAGATGCTGTCTCAAATAAAAAATAGTTAAAGAAAGATGGGGAATCTAGCTCAGTGGAAAGTCCATGGGTTCAATCCCATTATCACACATATACACTAACACAAAAAATATTTATACATCTGTGCATCACATTTTGTTTTTATAATAAAATTTCTATTAAGGAAATGTTGCTGAGACACAATACCAGACACGTTCATCTATAGCAGGAGATTTTTATTTTGGCTTACATTTACAGTCCATGTTTCAAGTTAGAAATTGCCTGGCATCGGGCATAGGAGAGGAAAACTGCTCAAGTCCTGGCAGCCAGAAGTAGAGAGGGAAAAAAGGAGCAGAGGTGGAAGATACACGTTTGGATCCCCACCTTCTTACAGCCCGTCAGCCACCCAGCCCTGTCATCCAATCCTCTTCTAAAAGCTTTGCCTTTGAGTGTGTGAGATCTTTGGGGGGCACTCTCAAGATAAAGCATAGCATGGAAAAATAAATGGATCCAGTCTGGCATGGGGTGTATGCCCTTAATCCCAGCACTCTAGGAGGCTGAGACCTGAGGAGTACTAGTTCAAGCTCAGCTTTGGCAAACTAAAGAATTAGTGAGATTTCTCAAAATCAAAATCAAAAAGTGATAGGGATGTAGCTCAATGCAAAAAACCAGGTTTTAATCTCCAGTATTACAAAAACATAAAATAAATAAAAAAATAATCAATCCAAGAGTAAATAAGAAAATGAAAATTTGGAGTATAATATAATAGCATTATAAATAGACAGAAAATACTTCTTTTAAGAAAGTCTTTTACCCTGCTATTCTAATAAATATCTGCAGTGATATTTTTAAATTTACTAGGACTTTCAGAGAATTTTAAAATTGTCTTTAAATATACCTGTTAGGGCTTGTGTTTAGATGTCCTCCCAAATGTCACAGGTGGGACTTTTTCTGGAACTGATTCATGAACCAACTCTAGGCTCAAGGGCACTAGGATTAAGGGAATGAATGCTACCCTCCCTAAGTAGTCTGAATGAGATAAAAGGGGCAGAAAGACATTGTTAAGGTCCCTTGTTGCTTTTGCTACCTTGTGGGCACCATGTATTATTTTTCCTTTGTGATGTTCCTCTGCCATGTGCCACCCTGCCTTAGAGCCAGCTGATTATGGACTGAAACCTCTACACACTGTGAGCTAAACAAACCCTTCCCCCTTTAACTTTTGGGGTTGGGTATTTTGTCTCAGCCACGAGAGAAAAGTAACTAACACAATACTATATTAATTATATTTTTTGGTTTGTTTTGAGACAGGGACTTGCTATGTATTTTAGGCTTGTCTTGAACTCACTATTTAGCCTAGGCTGGCCTCTGAACTCCTGGCTTCCCTCTTACCTCAGTCTGCTGAGTGCTAGGATTGCAAGTATGTGCCCCTACCCCTGGCACCATATTTACTATAGGAAATAATAATAAATAAATAAAAATACAATTTTATCCAGAATATTCACCATGAAAGAGAAAACTTTGACATAATAACACAAAATTACTTTTTCATATATTAAGGTACTGTTTAACTCAATGTTCCATCCGTAGGACAAATATCTGAGCTAACCACCTCATTAAGAGAAAAGGTTTATTTTGGCTCAGACTTTTGGAGTTTCCAGCCCATGATTTGGTATAATATTCCTTGGGGGCTGGAGTGAGGTAAGAAGGAGTGACAGAGTGGGACATCTTACCTCAAGGCCAGGAAAACAAAAGAAAAGAAAAGGAGAAGGGGCTGTCTTCCCACTGTCGCTTAGATGGTGTACTTCAAGGGACCTGAAGATCTACCTCCCTGTAGACCTCAATCTTTAACATTCTCCTTGCTCTCAGTGGTGCTATCCTGGAAACACATGGGCCTTTGGGGGATACTGAAGTTCTAAACTCTAGCAAGTACTCTCAGAATAATATTGAAGAAATGATCTTAATATTTTGTCATCATTTCCTTGAACTAGCTATATGCATTTATTGACTAAGATGGAAGAAAAATCTTTCTAGCTATGTTCTTTAAATAACTGTTTATAAATATACAGTAGGCATCAACATTCTATGGTTCCACATCAGTGAATTCAAACAACCACAGCTTGAAAATATTTGGGAAAATAATTGAGTCTGTACTGCACATGGACAGGCCATTTTGCTTAGCCATTATTTCCTGAGCAATATTGTATAGCAACAATTTACAAAATTTTACACTGTAGTAGGAACTATGTTATGTAGAAATAAAGTGAAGTACATGAATGTAAGTACAAATGTTTGGTTTTGTTTTGTTTTTGGTACTGGGGATCGAACTCGAGACCTTGCACTTTCAAGCCAGGCGCCGGAACCACTGAGCTAAATCTCCAGCCCTGTATTTACAAATGTTATAGGCATTTTACACTAAAGGCTTGGGCATTGGTGGATTTTAGTATTTGAGGGACAATAGGAAGGAGGTTCTATTTGAGAACAAATTCCTTATTGATAGACAGAGACAATTGTGTAATTTTAGTAAAGATTTTTAAAAAGCTCCAGAGTTAAACCAATTTAATGCCATACCATATTGGTAGTGGTAAAATAATATAGAATTTGAAATAAATGCAAATTTCCTTTAAAAATTATTCTTCCAAAGCTATTGTTTACATGCAGGTTCTGTCTGGGTTCCATTCTGTATACAAAGATTGAGCAATTTTTCTGTCAAGTATTAGAAGAAGAAAATTGCTTTGATCCTCTTGATGAGCTTATTAAATCAGTTTTATCCTAATAAATAGAGAAAATGAAGCATAGAGAGGATAAATAAATTGCCCAAGGTCGGTCAGTTCAAAGTGGCAAATACAGTATCCGTTTTAGCCTCCGGAAGAAGCATTGAAGTGTAAAGGGATTTTCTTTTTGGTACCGGGAATTGAACTCGGGTCCTTGCTTTTGCAGAGCAGGCAGCAGAACCACTGAGCTAAATCCCCAGCCCCCAAAATACATTTTCTAATGAAGAATTTTGTTAAAAAAAGAATCACATCAATAGCAGTACAGTTTTCCATTTGATTGTATCCCTAATAATGAAGACAGCTAACCATGGTGATGCTCTTTCTCATAGATCATTGCTACAGAATTAATCAAATGTCAAGGGATTTTTATTACTAGGATATTACTGCAAAATCCCATTCATATATATTTTAAATACAACAGTTTCTAATAATACATTTACTTTTTAGTTAAGGGAATCATATATGATGGAAAACATTTGACTAAAGAATCCAATATATTTCAGAAATATTACTTCTGATTGGTTATCCATCATACACTCTATACAGTACTCTTCTTGTTTAGTTGAAGCAATGCAAGAACTTTCTCAATTCCATGAATGACTGACAGGGCTGCCCATTATGTTTTACAGCTTGGAAATGTGAGGTGAACGCCTGAGTAAACATAGTGAAGGAACACAAGAGTCAGTGCATTTTGTTCCTGCAAACTTTATTTCTTCTTTTATTATGCCATAACTACTTGGTTCAGACAAAATAGCCAATAGTTAATTTTATTTCCATGCTGTTATTGAAAGGAAAAAAAGAAAAAAATCCCTAAGGCTGAAAAGTAAAATATACTTTTTCTTATCAAAATCACCAATCTCTTCTATTTCCTGTATTTAGATAAAAGTTAATGAGGGATCTCAGTGAGACATCTTCATTCATTATTATGTCTTTTATTGTTTTCATCTCTACTTGTCATCAATTACGTATCCATGACTCACATGAAATCATATCTTATATGAAATTATACACTTATTTTACTGATAATTAAATACTTCAGTTTCTAACATCTCAAATTCCTAGTACTGATGTGAATTAACTCATACTAAAATGATATCAATTTTGAGGACTTTGTGTTTGGTTTGGTTTGGTTTGGTAGCGGGGATCAAACTCAGGACTTTGCACTTGCAAGGCAGGTGCACCACCACTGAGCTAAATCCCTAGCCCTACATGAGGAATTTATGTCTTTATTTTTCCCTAGGTTTTGATATCCTACTTATTTTTCTGAGTTTTGTCTGACTTTTAAACACTTAAAATAGCTTCATTATCTTGCATATAAGAATATAAGGATAAAGGAGATATATATTTATTTATTAAGATTTAGCATTTGTTTTCTATTTTCCAATACCAGTGATATTAATTTCACTTAGAACAACTTTGAAACCAAACTGGGAAACAATTCTTCATAGCTTCATTTTTAAATTGCTCACTTTTTGCCCAGTGTAGCTTGGCTTCCTTAGTTATTATTTAAAAATCTGAGAGAAAGGCTTTTGTCATTGGTCTTACTGAGCCAAGAAACCCTGTTCCCTAAATAAATTAACAGTGTTTAGATGTGGCTAGCAGCCAATGTGAATTACATGGTGATAAAGAGGTGAATTTCCCTGAGAAATGGAAGGATGTCGGGCAAGTACACTATGCTTTTTAATTAGTTAAGACTTTTAAAATACTCAAATGATACAAAACCTTAAAAAAATTTGCTTAAGAAAAACGGTGACAGAAAGTCTACAGGTGAACGAACCACATACATTGACCTATAAAACTGAGACTAAAATACAGAGAACAGGCTTCAGTAAAATTTGATTTCTGATTTGACTAATGCCCCCCTTGTCTTCTCACTTTAGGTTTGTTTTCCTTTAAAGCCTCTTGTATTAAGGTAGTGGCAGTAGCAACAGCTTTTCCATGTGCTCATCATCAAGTTCAGTGGAAAAGAGGGAGCTCTGAACTAACATTCCCACAGAAAGTCTCTGTAATTCTTTTCCGCTGGTGGGGCGTGCATCCATGCCTAAGCAAATCTGTTTGGCTTAGAAAAATGTGATGTGCTACTTGGTTTTGGTGTGTACCATGTGCAACACCTGTAAGCACTGTAGTAATTCCTTACCCAGACCACCAAAGACTAGTTTTGTATATCCAGACTACTATTAGAAGGTGAGTGGCAGCAGATCTTCAAATTCTTCTTATGCAAACACATCAAACTTATGCTTCTTTTCCTAATTCACTGATATTTCATACGTGTCTGTTCATTTGCCTTTTCTCAACAAAGGATTTTATGCATTTACTCAATCTAGATTGAAATTCAAGATCCCAGAGTATTTTACCTGCTTTTCTGTTGGGTGCAAATGTGGCTCGCGAGGCTAATTAATGTGCTTATTTAAAACATATTATATAAACATGATGGGTATAGGCCGAAATAAGTGCATTGAAAAAAAAAGATTTTGAGAAAAGGAAAGAGAAACAATTCAGAGTAATACATTATTGAATGAAATTTAATAAACATTTGCTTGAACTACTTGGTGAATATTTAATTTTAAAATTGCAGTAAATTATTGCAATCTTGAACATTGTAGAATAAATATGTTCTTGATATATAATTTCTGGCAGAAATAGTACTGATTTTTTATCAAATTGCTAAACTTCATGTAACTTTAATTTGACAGGGTATAATTAAAACTTTTAGGTATTACATATTTAGGAAAAATACCAAAATTAATTTTGTTAATTTAATGTTATTATTTGTATTTTACAGTCTTTGCAATTTATACTCATTAAAAAGAATAACAAGCTGTTGCAAGAAAAAAATTATAAAAATGTTCACATTAGTTCATGAAATGTTTAGATTCAAAATTTGACTTTTATACTTCCCATTAACCATTTTTGCTTCATCATGTGAAAAAATTGTGTTAATTTGAGTTTTAGAAAGAGTAAAGAACAAACAGGGAGATTAGAATAACTTCATTTTTTTTCTTATTTATCCACTCAGCAAATAGCACCAATATTGTCAGGAATGCATCTCATTTTTTGAGTTGTATGTGGAAAATTGAATTTAGGGGAAAGGAACGCTGACTCTTATTCATATAAAATAAGAAAAATTAAAACTAATTTCTTCAAATACTAATGTCCATACATTATGTATTAGAAATATAAAGAACAAGCTTAGGAGCAATTTCTACAGGCACAAAAGAGTTTGTTTAAAAATTTGTCTCCAAATACTTGGAAAAAACTTAGCATGACTGATATCTGTGGAATTGGAATTGAAGTCAACATAGAAAATTAAATGTTACAAAGTTTTTTCTAATAGTCACCAAAATCCTGAGTGCTCATATGAGAAGAATCAAAACTCTTGTATCCTTACATCATTGACACAGCCCGTAAATTAATCTGTTTACATGGACAATTTAAGCTTGATCTAGGAAGGATTTATATAAATTAATTAAGGATAAATTCTACAAACTTTTCTGTTTGAATAAACCAAAAGTCAAAAGAAAAATATGAGATATACAAAAGTATATGTCTTTTACAAGTGTATTTAATACACTTTAATTATATTACTTTTGAATATTTTAAAAATGGTATTTATGTTTTAACTTTTACTTCAGAACAAAAAGGTACTATCTTACTTAGAAATTGTAACTATCACATGTATGATTGTTGTTATGGGCATATTACAGAGAACAGGTTGGATACTTGTGTTTTATTTGTTTCTTTTCTCTTTTTTGTTTGATACTTTTGGCATTATTTGCACAATAAATTAAAGGTAAGAAATAATATTTAAATAGGATTTGGTAACTATTATAATATTAGTAAATACAGTGTTGTAGAGGTTCCTTAAACTATTTTCTTCTTTTTAATTTTTAGTTTTATTAGTACATTTTTCAGTACAAAATAATGACATTCACCATGGGGAATTGGTTTGTGTGCACAGCACAGCTTAATGCTCTTTGCATATTTTTTCTTTCTCCTTCCTCCCCACTCCACCCATCTTTGTCTCCTTCCTACTTGCAAAAGATTTATCTCCCTGTTCCCTATTATTGAAGTTTTATTTTATTCCTCAATTTTTTATATTTTGGGTTTCTCACAATTTTATCTAAGTATCTCACCAGGCAATACCTTAATCACTGTGGTAAACTATAGTAAAATACATGCTTGTGTCCAAGAATCTACATTCTAGGACTCCTGGAATATCTTCTATCTGTGCTTTGTTTTGGCCATCAACTTTTAAAGAAAACATTTATTAACACTTAGGATGTTAATTTTTAACTATGAATAAAAAATGGCCATGCTCCAGTTTTTTATTGTCACAGTTTTTTTTTTTCTATTCTTCAGTTCCACTTCTCCTTCCTCACTTATAATTAATGAAAGTACTCTAGTTATCCTACAATTTTTAGATATTTCGACCTCCTTGTACAAAAAATTGACATAGTAAAAAATTCTTTAATTTTAAGATTGGATTTATAGCTGTATTAAAATAAGAAATAAACATATATACAGACACACCATATATATAAACATATATACAGACACATCCAACTGAAGAGGTAAAATAATAAGATGGATAAATTGGTTAAGATTTCAGATTCAAGATCAAAACTTAGGTTATATGTTGTACATGTAAATGATTATAAAGAAGGCACTTTAAACCTTTGATTTGAGTGAAGTTGTACAAAGAATAAAAATAGCAAAGAGACTTAGTCTGAGTGTTGAGACACTGATTAAGGGCAAAAGAAAAAAAATGATCAGAATAATTTAAAACAATTATTCCATTCAGAAAGAACAAATATGAGAATTTTACAAGTGTCTAGAAAAGTTAATGTGCTGTCCATTTTGTCTGACATTTATGAATTAAGTAAACACAGCTCACAGGTTGGGGCAAAGCACTGTACTTCACATTGCAAAGAGGTTAATTAGATAAGGACTATGTTATCTATTAGCTTTGGGAATACGTGTTTCATTTATCACTTTAATGCAGATGACTTTATTGGAATTTAAGGAGTTGAGAGAGTTTGTTCAAGAGACAGAAGAAAAACATACAGAGGGCTTTGAAATACCATAATTTTAACAAGAAATTTTACCACATAATGGAACAGGGAAATGGCATAACTAAGGAAGATGCACTCAGTAGAAGGTATTCCCAAGAAGAAATAGAGTGTATCACTAATTTGTGTTAAATCTTTTTATTCTTTTGAAATGTTATTTCTGTCACAGACATGAACATAGTTTTCTAGGCTTTTAATTTATTTTAACTTTTAGAGTATATATAATTTTATATTTGTTTCCAATTTTTAAAAATATTCAGGGCTGGGAATTTGTTCTCTGATGCGCATGTTTAAATACCTACAGTTGGGAAATTAATTTCTTTTAAAACACAGTGCTGTCTAATTATTTACATATTTATTGAAAAAAGTTAGATAATACAGATATTTCCTATTTTTTCCTCATACTGTCAGTTTTTCTATGAAATTTAAGGAGAAATATGGGATATTTTGACTTAAGGCAAAATATTTAGAAGTAACATTGTAATACATGCACACACACAATCACATACACACACTGATATACAACCCACAACTAATAAAAGATGTAATGCCTGTCCTTAGAGATCATTTTATATAAGCAACAATTGGGCTAAGTGACATTGAAATTTTTAAAGTAGGTAAATTGTTGAATTATTTGTAAGTTTTACTGCTTTTATTTTTTTTCAAAAATAAACTAATGCAAATTTTGATTTTTTTTATCATACATATACAAAGACAAGGTGTTCAGTCTTTATAAATAATATATTCAAAGTTAAAGTTTGACAAAAATCTATTGAAATTAGTTTATGCAAAATATTTAAAGAAGTAAAAATCATTGTCCAATACTTTTCATGTTATTACCACTTATCCAGTCTAAGAATTTCTTTAAATTTTTCCTTTCAAAAAGTGGATTGAAGATTTTAAGATGAGTTAGAAATTTTTTAACTTTTTAAAAGTTAAAAACAAGTTAAATTTTTACACTGTTCAAAGTATCAAACACTACTTTCTACATATCCTCATTTCCCTATTAAGAAATGGCACTGTTTATTATTAGGAATATCTACATCTTTATTCTTTTGAAAGTCTAATTTTTAAATGTTCCCTGTTTTTCTCTTCATATTGTTTTCCAGGCTAAGACTTAAAGACAAGAATATAACTGGTAACATTCTGCTCATTAACTCTAACCCCAGGACTCATGTAGTGTGTAGTGCCTGTCTTCCCTAAAGCAGTTGAAGATTTAAAAATAACATTTTGCTTTTGGAATTATCCAACTCTGGGAAAGAGCTTCAGTTGGGGAAAAAAAACATTATTTCTTATTCCTTCTAAGAAGACATGTCCAACACTTAAAATATACTGTTCTAGTCATTTTTTTATTTGGTTGTGATTAGTTTTGCTTTTGAAAACAAAGACAAATGAGAAAAAAGAAAACAGCATTGGAAAACAAAAGATAACTTTGATCACAATAAAAATAAAATCATTAGAATAAATTCTTCTTACCCAGATATTTTTCTTATTAACCATGAATTAGCTTTTTTATTCCTTCTAATATTTATAATATAATTTTATTATTATAAGAAGATTATTCAGTATTTGATTATTTCTTGTTCAGTTCAACATCTTTAGCCATCATGGAAATGCAAATCAAAACGACACCAAGATTACATATTACTCCAGTCAAAATGGCAATCATCAAGAATACCAAAACCAATTAATGCTATTAAGGATGTGGGGAAAGAGGAACCTTTACACATTTTTTGCAGGAATGTAAATTAGTACCACAATTACAGAAGTCAATATAGAGCCTCCTCAAAAAAGCAAAAATAAAACTACCATAAGATCTGGCTACACCAATCCTTGGTATATACCTACCGAAACTATTCAACATTCCATAATGATACCTGCTTAACCATATTCATCATAGTACAATTCGTAGTAGCCAAGATATGAAATCAGCCTATTTGTCAACAGATGAACGAACAAAGAAAACATTGTGCTTTTACACAATTGAATATTATTCTGCCAGAAAGAAGAACAAAATAATATAATTTGTAAGAAAATGGATGGCACTGAAGATCATATTAAGTGAAGTAAGGCAGACTCAGAAAAATATTTAGTGTTTTCTGTAATGAATGAAATCTAGGGAAGGAAAGACAACCCAATAGTAAAAGGAGGATTTACAGAAGAGGAAGGAGATAAAGGGAAAGGAGGAGGGAATAGAGGAGGATAAGGGAAGTAAATAGGGAGGTGAATATAATCCAAGTACAATATACGCATGTGTGAATATGTCACAATGAAACCTATGTTTGTATAACTAGTATTCACTAATAAAATATGGTCATTTCAAATGTGATGTGTTTTTTGGTTTGTGATGTTTTGATTTTTGTTTATAATCTCAATATTATTAGCTGATACAGCTGCTTACAGCTTAATATTCCAGCATGATTGCAATCTGTCAAAAGCTGCATAACAACAGTTTTCAAGATTTGAGAATAAAGATTCTATTTGTTTTATGTATCATTTGGGTTTTATGAGAATTATTAATTTAAAGGTATTAATAGAAAAATCAATTTCAAATAACATTTTAAAGAAATTGATAAATGGCTACAAAAACAAACTAAGGCCTTAAGAGCTAAGGCTTTAGTGTTCATAATGGAACGCTAAAAATATGGACAAAAGTTTACAAAATGTGGGAGGACGTCTATATAGTGACAAAACCCCACCATTTCAATCAGCATCTACCCTAAATCTAAATTGATAAAATAGAAATAATACATGGTTATATTCTCTTGGCATATGTTTAATAGGTTTACATGTATTTATTTGATGTGTTTTTATCTAGGCATGTAGTAAGAGATAAGAGATAAGAACATTAAGTAAAAATACATTGTCAAAAATACATTGTCATTATTGATTTAGTTTCATTACTTTCTATTCATTACTTATTTTTAACTATTACTCTGAAAGAAGCATTCACAAAAGGCCATTATTTAATACTGAGTTGACTTTCATATTTACTGTACTTTTTTTACCCTTGGATCAAATTGAAGTCTGTTGAGTTGAAAACAGAAATCTATATGGAGCAAAAGCAAATTTATTTTCACTTATACTCTGCCACTTAGTGAAGGAGTAAAGCATTCAAGCAAGATTAATGTAAATGTTTCTATACTTTGATGTGAAGTGGTTTATGCAACTTTTGCTATGATTAATTGAATTATTTTCTAATAAAATAGTGATTTGCGAATGATCTATTTTGCATATTTGCTGTGTGCTAAATTAATGTAGCTTACCTACTTAGCATAATATATGATAAAACAAATAGGAGGAAAAGAAGATATACAATGGAATTTTCATCTATTTGGCTTCAGTTATCCTTCAGACTAATTGAAGAAATAGCTATAGACAGATAGTTGTGGTGACAGTGATGGCTGAATGATAGTCCTGATGATGATGAATATACTAGTTAAGTTGGTGAGTAGAAAGGTAGATGACAGAAGACAGATACATAGGAGACAGTCAATGATCAACTGGTATATAAAAAAAAATCAAAGAATTAACACAAACAAATTGAAATCACATAACTCACTAGGTACCACTGACTTGGGTCTTGCTTTCATCTAATGATCTTAAAGAACAACAAAAACAAAAGCCAAAAAACAATGTGCTGGGTCTTGCAAAATGGTAGGATTCAGATAAAGAATACAATGATGGGAGAAAGGAAGAAAATATAGTGATTATAAACTCAAACTCTAGGGCAGCCTGCAAATATAATTTCACTGTGTCTAGAAAACTCATTTTTTGAATTTATTGAAATCATCAATACATTTGATGTATAATCTTAAAGTACTTCTTTATTCTTTTCATTTATTCTAGAATAAATTCATTGTGTTGCCACATGCAGCGTTTGTTTATTTGAACCTTTACACACCATCTCCATTCATTTACATATGTATATAGACTAACTGAATCTAGGCACCGGTACTAGTGATGTTGATGTTACATACATTGAACTGAATTGTAGGAAGAGATTCATAAAAATTGTGTACTAGTGGCTGTCTAGGGGCAGTAGAGAGGGGGGATGTATAGTTAGAACACAAGCACTGTTGAGACAGTGAACCTGCTCTATATGATACTATAATGGTGGACACCAGGCATTATATATTTGATCAAATTATGAAGAGCGACCCCTGGTATACATTGTGGATTCTGGACTGACAATAATGTGTAAGTTCTTCACTTGTAAGAATTGCACCACTCTGGGGAAGTTGATAATGGGGAAAGCGTGCTGTGTGGAGGCAGAAAGTACATGGTAAATCTCTGTACTCTCCCATAGTTTTTGTGTGAACTTAAAACTGTTCTAAAAAATAAAATCAATCTTTAACAAAAAATATATGTGAGATGAGTCATGCTCAGTAATGTCAAATATGCTCAATGCAGTAAATATGTTAACCAGGAAATCTCCAGGACTCATTAAAGTGAGACGATTCCACCATTCTGAGGAAATTGAACTTCTCCAGCGTTTATCTTAAAGCACTGGGATTCTGTATATTTGAACACTTTGCTCTAGAGGTGGTAGAATTTATTGGTAGCTTTAGTCCTTGTTTTCAAAAAGAAGGGAAAATTAAACTAAATTTAGTTAAATAGATTGATAAATCCATTTAGCTTTTAATATATAATGTTAGTTTTACGTTGAAGAGTCTAATAAATTCGTTCTCTAAGAGAGACCTAGAGAACTAAACATTCCATATATTATCACTTTCCATATTACTAGACATTACAGGGACAAGGGATGATATAGTCTATTGATATATATATATATATATATATGTATATATCTTATATGAGCGTATGAGCTAAGATACTTTCATAAACAATATTGGTTACCCAAGCACTCACAGAAAACTTTGAGTTACACTCTTCTATTGATACAATTAGAAAATGTAAATTTTTTTTCTTATTGTATATGACTTTCTCTCCCGAGCATACACTCTGGCTATAATATAGTCAATGATTTAGATCCATACTTAAAACTGTTCTGTAATTTTCGTTTGCCTCCTACAGTGCTAACAATGAGCAAATCATCAGTAAATATTTATTATTGGATAGAAAGAGAGACTTTAAGAATGAAATCTAAAATAAATTGTTAAATATTTAAAGGGACAGTTTACACTTTGAAGTTTGGATTAAAAATACTAAATGCCCCAAAGTAAAAAATATTAACATATTATTTGTTTTGCTAAAAGATGAAACCAAATAGTCTTTATCCTTCAAGTTTATATGAACACATACATAGAATATTTGACATATTAATCTCATAAAATGCAAACATCCTTTTGGAATATGGAGGAAAGCTATTTCAATATGAAACAGCCATTCCCTCTTAGCAACTTAACTGATATTAGGACCATTAGATTTAAATCCTAGTGATGGAAATACTATTAAGTTTACAGTTTTGACTAAAAATCAGTCAGTGACATTTTACAATGAGCAGTGGTCTTTTCAAAGAACACATAGAGCCATGATTTTCATGACTATTATTTAAAATTTACAGTGTTGTAGATGGTATCTAGAAACTTGTTGATTTGAAGCTTCTATTTGTTCTCTAGCAATGTAGGAGTAAACTAAATCAATTCATTACTTTTTGGTAATTAGTATAAAAATATTTTAATATATGTAGTTGCTATTTAATATCAAATAAAAGGTATGTTTATAAATGATTTCCAGGGTTCCTTTTAGAAACCTAATAGAAAAAATTAAAAAGAAAAAATAAATAGAAAAAAATTCTATTCATTTCAAATTTTTCAAATATACTTATCTGATTATGTATTATATAATATTTACGGTAAATGTGTTTGAAATTATTTCACCTTTCATGCATATGAAGAAACTAAAAATATTTCCACTTTGGGAAAAATACACTAAAAGTATTTTATCAAACCTATCATAAAGAATATATTATCATTTACATATTTTACAATTATTTTCCTGTGTGGATAGTCTCAGAGTAGATATGTATATAATTTTAACAAGAAAATAATCTACATAGGTCTTGGTTTCATTGCCATCGTATTTTACTTCGACACTTAAAGGGTTAATTGAGAGAGCATATGAATAAAGGAATTTTTCCTTAACATATTTATTTGCACTCATCTAGGACACATAATCTATTACACACACTATTTTATCACTTTTTAAAACTTATGTTATAGAAATAAGAGGAAGTAGTGATTATTTGCCCTTATAACTCTAAAAGAAAAATCTGCATCTTAAGTAGTAATTATGAAAACCAAAACTACATTTTAAACAAAGCATCTGTTATTTGGGCATGCCATTTTCCCTTTCCTTTGTGAAGAATAGCCTTGAATTTAAGAGTACATTATAATTGCACATCAGTTTTTGGAGCTGCTAAATTATTCCTCTAATTCTTTTTCTATTTCTCTTCATTTTTAGCTAAACTATTTTTCAGTAATACATTCTTACTGATTCTGTAATTAAAATATTTTTGCTTCTCCTTGAACATGACTAAAAAGCATATGCCTCATTCTGAGCTGCTTTGTAGAGGAGATTGAGTGTGTGTGTGTGTGTGTGCATGTATGGGTGTGTGTTCACTGAAATAGCAAATGAACCACAAGTTCATTCAACAGTCTTTTCATTCAGCAAGCACAAACTTTCACAGAGAAAGCTACGCAATGACAGTGTACCTTATGCAGAATCTAGTGCTTCAGAGGAAGGTTAACGGTTTGAATTGCAAGAATACCAATGTAAAGACTGTAATTAGGAGTGTCTGATGAAAGCTTGTAGTAGGGAATGAAAAGAAAACATCTGCTTCTTCATGGTAATGACTGTCTTTCACTGTTTCTATATAGGTTTTTATCCATGTTAATAATACATTTATAAAAATCTCATATACTCATTAATCTTAGGTTATAGAAAAATATAAGTCATACGTTTTATTTATCTTTTGTTACCTTCCTTTCCAACAAAAGATTTGGCCAATTAGGTATTATATGTTACATGTGACTTAATGCTATTTGGCATTGAAAATTGTACAAAGTTCAAAATTTCCTCTGAATTTTAAGTGCCCAATTTACTCAATTTTATAATTAAATATACTTATTTAACCAC
Source organism: Heterocephalus glaber (assembly GCF_053883595.1). Classification (NCBI taxonomy): domain Eukaryota; kingdom Metazoa; phylum Chordata; class Mammalia; order Rodentia; family Bathyergidae; genus Heterocephalus; species Heterocephalus glaber. The sequence goes on from NW_028258372.1 coordinate 28,170,672, forward strand.
TGGTTAATCCTACCAGAAATATGGCAGATAGGTTGAATCAACTAAAGAAATAAATTAGGACTCATACACGCTTGTGTTACATTGTTGTGACGGCTAGCATTATTCTAAACTCTTGTAGGATGGCTTTCAATTTAATTAGATTTTTAATCTGCCCCAGTGGTTGGTGGAGCACACCTCTAGGTGACTCTGAATGGGTCATGGGTGTTGCTTTGGGATGCATGCCCTATTTCCTACCCATTCTTTTGTCACTCTTCAGCTCTGCTTCCTGGCTGCCGTGAACTAAGCATCTTGGCTCTGGCTTGCAAGTCCACCATGGTGTCTCTGCCTGTGAGGTAGCTGACCATGGACTGAAATCACAAGCCAATTTAAAAATAGGAGAGTGCCATGTATTGTGTCCAGCAATAAGAAAGCTGCCTACTAAAGTCATTAATCAGATGAGAAGCTTTAGGATAAATGTGTTAGGCAGGATTTGCTCTAGCCGCCAAAACTGCAGCTGCCTCATGCAAACATGCTGTTGATTACAGGCATAACCTGTGAACATATTGGGAGTCAGTCTTGTGATTTTGTTACTAATTGTCTCACATTGAGTTATCCAGAATGAGAATTATCTCGGATCTGGTTTAATTAAAGGAAATTTTAATATAAGATGAAGCATCAGATACAGTAATGTTGACCTGTAAGAAGCAACATTCAGGGCGAGAAACACATGTAAGGGAGAAGAGGAGGGGGATACAGTGAAGAATTGTAGCCAGTCTTTAGGAGCTACAAGTGGTTTCCAGCTGATTGCTAGAGAGACAGCAGGAACCTCTGACATACAAACATTAGGAACTAATCTTTTTAAAAAAATTTTTAAATTAAAAAATTTAATTTTATTTCATTGTATATTATATCACTCTGTATATTTTCTAAACAAAATGTGATATTGATTCTTAATATATCTGATACAATACCTAATTGCTTAAAAATAACAGTAAAATGCCTAATTACGTAATTTACTGTTGTCTTTTTAAAAAGAATGTGTTATTTCAACAAATACGTGTTAGAAGTTATAAAAATATCTTCCAAGAAGGCAGTATTAATATAAAGTAACTTTCAGGCTAAGATAATTACAGAATACCTTAAAATATTTTAATATAATACTAGCTATCACTGAAGTATGTACCTTTTGCATTTGTATAACCCAAGGAAGATTTAAACAAATCCCTTAGATAAAACTGCTTTATACTTCCCTACCTCTCCTTTGTACTCCTTTTCTAACTTTTCCATGACTCTTGAAACCCTTCTGCAGTCCTTCAATAGCGAAACACTCTGTAGGTTCAGATTTGTCCTTGAGAGTCCTCTGTACCCTATTACTTGGCTTTCCTAATAAGACAATGACTTTTTGCTCCTTTTGAAAGAGGATTTTCTTTTCTACCTCTCTTACCACATCCAGCTCAGTGTAGAAGGGGTGTTTATTTTCCCCTCCTGGCTACAGTTTCCAAGACAATAGGTCTCTTTTTTGTTCCTCAATGTATTTATTTTCCTCTCTGCTCTTTCCAACTCCATCGAGTTGAATGTTGTATCATCAGTTTGTATTATCCGTGGAAACACACTTTTTCTGATACCAAAGGACCTTAATTTTTGCTTCTGTCTTCCTATTATTTTCATCACTTTTATTTTTTTAAAAAGCTTTTTATTATTTAATAAGAAACAACACAGATGTACAGCCGAATCTCTACATACAGTGAATTGGCTTAATCTAAGAATAATTTTAATTGCTTATTTAATTTTATTAAATATCAGAATTAATATATTTGTCGTTTATTGATGTATGACTACATAGGCAGATTGCTTGACGCGCATAACATACTTTAATCATTGTCCCCATAACCTCCCTTGTCCCATCCTCTTCCCGTTTTCATATTTTTTGGAAATTCTAATGCATCTAATACATTTAGGTCAAATCAATTCCCTCTCAACTGCTGTCAGTCCTTATTCCCGCCACCCCTCACAGTTATTCCCTTCTTGTTGTTCTATAATAATATCTCTTCTACTTTCTTCTCATCTTTTTTAGATTACGTATTAGAAAGAATACACAACAACTGTATGAATCTCTTAATTTGCTCATCATGATAATCTCCAGAGCCATCCATTTTTCTACAAATTACAAGATTTTCTTTTTTCCTATAAGTGAATAGTATATATTTTGTAAGCTATCACATTTTCTTTATTCCTTCATCTGTTGTTGGTCACCTAGGCCGGTTCCATATCTTTGTGATTGTGCATTGTGCCACAATAAACAAGGGTATACAAGTGATCCTATATAATACCAACAATTCCTTTGGGTATATACAAATGCATGGTTCAGCTGGAAGAAACGCTAGCTCTATTTTTAGCATATTAATGAGCCTCCATATTGATTTCTATAGTGGCTGAACTAATGTTCACCCCAACTCTCCAGGAGTGTAGAAGTAATCCTTTTCCCTGAAACCTCCCCAGCACTTATTGTTCTTTTGTAGTTTCGATGATAGCTATTCTCCCTGGGTGAGATGGAATCTCCAGGTAGGTTTATTTTTATTTTTATTTTTTTTTTGGTTGGATACCAGGGATTTAACTTGGGTCCTTGTGCTTGCGCAGCAGGTGGCAAAACCACTGAGCTAAATCCCCAGCCCTCCAGGTAGTTTTGATTTCCATTTGCCACATGGTTAAAGATGTAGACACTTTTTCATATATTCATTGTTCATTTGTGCCGCTTTTTGTGACAAGTATCTGTTGAATTACTTTACCCATTTACTGATTATGCTATTTCATTTTTTGACATGAAGGTTTTGGCTTCTTTATATATTCTAGATAATAATCCTTCATTAAAACAGTGGCTGGTAAAGATTGTCTCCCATTCTGTAGGCTGTCTTTTCAGTCAACTAGTTGTTTTTCTTCTTGTGAAGAATCTTTTTAATTTGATGTATTCCTAAAGCCCCTGAAGTATGGTTGTTTTGTGAAGTCTGATTCCCAGAATAGCTCAGTCTTAAACAATAAGCCCCTTTTTGTAAATGGCTTTCACTTTCTGAATAAATTCCCACCCTGAATTTCTAGCTTACAATAACTGTGGGGTTTTGCCTGGGACTGGTGCTGCCATCCATTGACCCTCTGAATTTCCTTGTGCTTGTGGAATTAGGTATCCCTCCTAAGGGCCAGACTTAGCTTCCCAGAAAGACTGGTTGCTCTTTTCTGAATACTATTTTTTGTTTCTTTATGAATTTTAGCTTTCCTTTCAGCCTTTTCTTAATTCCCAGACGTCGTCTTCTCCTCACTAAGTAGTTGCATTCCAGTTGTTTCTAATGTTTAATCCTTGACAGTTTCTACAGACCTTCAGAAAGCCTCCCACACCAAAACCTTTAAGCTCCATGAATTTCTCTCCATGCATAATCTTGTCATATACTGTGCTTCAATGAATTACCTACTCTTAGGATTATGCCCTTTATGCATGTATTTTCTCAATCTCATTTTTCTAATCACCAATAAATAATTCCTTTCCAGATGACTTCATTTGGCATTCCAACAATCCTTTAACATTATCAGAACTAACAATCTATTTTTCAAAGCTATCATAGCTCTCACACCCTCTTTTCCTTCTGTCTCTACTTTACATCTCATGCTCAATCCTTATAACCATGCTCCAATACTCTTAAACAACCGTGCCATTTTCTAAGGAAGCTTAGCTCACTTGACAAATTCACAACACTGCCTAAATTATGCATCGGCCTTACTCTTCACCTACACTCACATAGCAGAAAGTGATTGCACAAAACTTCAAATCATAAGGACTACTGTCACCTGAAAATGATGGCTACAATCACAAAGAGTCTGCGGCCCTCTCTAGGACTGTAGTTTGCTCTCCTAGTTCAAGCATTCTACTTACTCCTAGAAAATCAATTCATCTTTTCTCTTTTCTCCTCAGTCATTCTATTCTTTATTTCTAAGCATCATGATCAGACAATTAGTTTTTTTTCTCATTTTACTGAAACAACAAGAAAATTGCAAAATTTTCACATGTCAATTACCCCATCAATTCACACTTCTGGAGTCCACACTTACATTTCCTTCCTTGTATCTTTCTACAACTCATCAACTAAGATTTTTTTACCTAAAAGTTATTCCTGAACATCCTTATTTGTCAAAATAAGGGTATAAATACAGCAATCTTTTCCATTGTAATCTATATCATTGATTATGTATTTCTCCAGCATATTATTAATTATTTCCATTTTTGTCCTCTTTCTCTGATTTTTAAAAGTGTATTATTCCATATCTATGCTGGGTGTTACCCAAACCTCTCTTCTATTTTCAGTAAAGACCCTTAAAATACCTTATCTTTAGTGTTTGTATCTCTTCTCTATTCTGTATTCTTTCATAAATGCAATATTCTCAATGTTCAATCCTAAGTCTGAAAAATCTGCTTTTGAAAGTTCACTAGCTATATCAGTATGTAGTACAGGGGTCAATATTTGTCTTTTGTATCTACACAAGGTTTTAAATTTCATAATTTTTATATCACTGTAGGCTGACAACACTCAACATTACTTTTATTAATTCTAAACTGCTTGTCTGTATTTTAATTTTAATGTATTCAAAATGCAGGCTTTCCCTACAGTGTGATCTCAGCATTCATAGAATATTTCAGTGGATAGAAATTCTATTTAGTCAGATACTCAGGACAAACATACAGCTATTATTACTGACTTAGACAGTGATTTATTTATTATTATTCCATTTTAACAACACATATTTGTATGTATTTATCAGGGTATAGTGAGAAATTTTAATTATATAATAAAATAATTTATATATATATATAATCATAGGTTATTGTCTTCATAGTTTTCCATATTCTTTTTCTATCCATTTTGGTAACTGTTATCCCAACCTCCTACTCCTACTGTAACTTTCCAAGCCTTACTAATTACTGTTTTACCCTTTCCTAGATTGAGGTTAACTTTTTAATTTTCACCCAAGAGAAAACATACCGTGTTTGTCATTTTGTGTTTGTCTTGTTTCACTTAACATAATGTGCTCTTGTTCTTTATTTTGCAGTAAATTAGATTGTCATTCTTTTTTATGTTTGAATAATATATCATTGTACATGTATAGTATCTTTTCTTTCCATTCATTTTCAATTCCTTGACATAAATTGAGTTTTACTCCATATTTTGGCTATTGTGAATATTGTGGCCAATAAATATGGTACTGGGGGTATCTCTTTGATATGTTGATTTTATTTCCTTTGAGAAAATACTCAGAAATGAGAGCATTTAGCAGATCTACTATTTTTTTTAAAGTCCATATTGTTCTCCATCATGACTATAGAGATCCATGTACCCAACAACAGTATTTAACTGTCTTATTCTCTGCATGATTGATAGCATTTGCTATTTTCAATTTTTTATGACAACCACTCTATGTTGAGATGATACCTCATTGTAAGCACTTGAGTTTCTTTGGTGATTATTACAAAATTTTTTCCATGTACTTGTTGGTCATTTATATTTCCTATTTTGAGAAATGTTTTTCCATTTATTTGTCCATATTTTAACGTGTTTCTTTTTATGCGGTTGAAAGTTTTGTGTTTCTACTTCTAACGTATTATCCATATAAATCCTTTGTCAGACGTATGGTCTGCAAATATTTTCTTTAAATTGGCAAATTGTTTTCCTTACATTCCATTGACTGTTTCTTTTTCTAGGCATAAACTTCTCAGTTTGAGAGAATCCCACTTATCATTTTTTCCTTTTATTTGTTCTGCTTTTGGGGTCCTATCCAGGAAAAAAAAACTGTTGTTCATATTTATGTCTTGAAGTCTTTATCTAAATTTTCTTCTAATAGTTTCAGGTCTTATATTTAAATTTTTGATATATTTTAAGTTGATTTTTGAATATGTGGAGAGATAAGATCAAAATTTCATTCTTCTGTATATGGTTATCCAGGTTTTTAAGAATCATTTATAAAAATGGTTGTCCTAACTCTGATATGTTTTGATGGCCTTGTAAGGAGTCAGATGGCTATGAATTTGTGAATTTGTTTCTGTGATCCTTATCCTTCTCCATGGCTTTATTAGTCTGTTTTTATGACAATACCATATCTAGGTTACAATAGTGCTGTAGTATGTCTTGATATCAGGTATTCTTTTGTGTCCAGTTTTGTAATTTATGCTCAATATTTCTCTGAGTATTTGAAGTTATTTTCCTTCTTCCATGTGAATTTTATAATTCTAGTTCTATGAAGAATTACATAAGCATTTTTATATGGATTACATTGAATCTATATGTTGCCTTGGAAAATACAGACTGCTTACCACTACTATGCTTCCAGTCTTTAAACACGGGATGAGGATTTAGTCAGGATCTTGACCATTATTCAAAGGTCTAAATGTTAAAATATTGGTTCCCAGCACAGTGTTGTTAAAACGTAGTGGACCCTTAAGAGGTTGTGCCTAGTGAGAAGTCTTCAGGTGACTGCCCTTGAAGGGGATGTAAGACTGCGTCCCTTCCTTTCTGTATTTGGTCTATGATTTGCTGTGAGTTCAGCCATTTTCAGGGCCATCGCTCCTGCCATGATGTGCTGCCTTGCCATAAGCTTTAAAATGATCTCAACTGATCATGAACTGGAACCTCCAAGATGTAAAACAAGATAACACTTATGTTGTTTCAGGTGTGTAGTAATAGGAAGTGACTGACTACACAAGGATCTTTCTATTTCTCTATTTTGTCCTCCTCAATTTCATTTATCACTGTTCTGTAATTTTCAAATGCTTCAACTGTATTTTGCTTCTTTTTCTTCTGTTATTTATCTTTGTGGTTTGGTAACTTTCTGTATTTACAAGGCTTAATTCCTTTTATTCATTTGTGTGTCTTCTAAAGTTTTATATTTTTATGTATTTTCATAATTTTAATTATTTTTCTTTCTCTTCTAGATGCATGACTCTTAATAATCTTTGTATTTGAAAACTTTCATGCTAAAATCAGGAACAATACAAGGATTCCCACTATCATCACTCCTGTTCAGGAGTACTATTCAGCCATAAAGAACAAGAAACTAGAGACATTTATAGCTAAAGAGAGGCATATTGAGGCCATACTCTTAAGTGAAATAAATAGGGCATGCATGTGTAAATACTGAATAGTTTCTCTAGTGTAAGAAACTGAAAATGTAAATAACGATTAAAATGAATAATTGATAATTTGAAATAGGAAGAAAAGGTCCAAAGGAGTATGGGAAGGGGGAGGGGAAGGGGAAAGGAAAGAAGGGAAAGGAAAAATTATGAGAAAAGAAAACAATGGAAACAAAGTCTATGTAAATAGGGAGGGGTGGAGGCGGGGTAGGGAGCACAGGTTATGGGGAAAAAATAAGAACCAAGATACATCATGTATAGTTGCAAGCACCCAATGATAAATGTAAACTTATTGCATACCTAAAATATACCAGTAAAATAATTTAAGCAAAAAAAATAATCATTGTAAGAAAAATTGATGATGAAGAATTCCCTGTTTCTATTTATCTTGAAAATTTTTTATTCTCCTTCATGTCTTAAAAGTAGCTTTTCTGAGTGTAATGTTCTTGGTGACAAGTTTTGGGGGTATTTTTGTTTGGTTTGGTATTCAGCTTTTTTCTTTTTTAAATTAATTTTATTGGTACATTTCAGGTATATAATGACATTTGTTACTGGAGATTTGTACCTTTACATAATGTATCTTGATTCTTTTTTTCCCCATTCCCCTGCCCTCCCTTCAACCCCTCCACTTCTCTCTTTACACAAAGACTTTGTTTCCATTTTTTTCATTTTTTTATCTTAATTCCATTCCTTTCTTTCATTTCCTCTACCCCTCCCACTTCCCCTTCCCCTTTGCATCTTTTCTTCCTATTTCACATTATCTATTACACTTTTTGATCCCTATTAACACTTTCAGTTTCTTGCACCAGAGAAACTATTTGGTATTTACATATGTGTGTCCTATTTATTTCACTTAAGAGTATCACTTCAATGCACATCCATTTAGCTATAAAAATTTCTAATTTTTCATTCTTTATGGCTGAGCAGTACTCCATTTTATTAAAAAAAACATATTTTCTTTATCCAGTCTCCAGTTGATGAGCAACTGGGCTGTTTCAAAGATTTATATTACGAACTGTCCCACTATGAACATGGGTGCACATATATCACTGTGGTATGATTCTTTTAATTCTTTGGGGAAGATGCCCAGCAGAGGAATACCTGGGTCAAATGAGACCTCTAATTCTAGTTCTTTCAGGTATCTCCATAGTGATTTCCACAGTGGTTGCACCAGTCTACACTCCCACCAACAGTGGAGAAGGGTTTCTTTTTTCCCCTGACCCCCACCAGCATTTTTTTTTTTTTTTGGTTGATTAAATGATAGCAGCCATTCTTTCTGGGGTGAGGTGAAATCTCTTCATTGTTTTCATTTGGATCTCTCAAATGACCAGTGATGCTGACCATTTTTTCATATGTTTATTTGCTATTTCTACTTCTTTGTCTGAGAAATGCCTGTTCATTCCAGATGCCCATTTTTGGATTGGGTGGTTAAATTTAGGAGGTCTGATTTTTTAAAGTTTTTTAATATATTCTAGTTATTAGACCTTTGTCTGAGGGGCGGCTGATAAAATTTTTTTCTCATACCATGGGTTGTCTCTTCACAATGTTCGTGGTTTCTCTTGCTGTGCAGCTTTTTAATAAGATGAGATCCCACTTGTTGATTGTGCTAGTTCATGTGCAAATGAGGTCTTGTTCATGAATTCTTTTCTTATGCCAATATCTTCATGAGTTCTATCTAACCACTCTTCCAGCTGCTTTAGTTTTAATATTTAGATCTTTAATCCATTTTGATTTTAGTTAAGTGCATGATGAGAGATATAGATCTAGTTTTAATCTTTGGCAAGTTGAAACCCAATTTTTCCAGCACCATTTATTAAAGAGGCTATCCTTCCTCTAGTGAGGGTGTTTGGCTCCTTTATCAAAGATGATGTGGCTCAGTGTGTCTGGAGTTGTTTTTGCATTTTCTAATCAGTTCCACTGGTCCTCAGGTCTGTTTCTTTGCCAGTACCATGCTGTTTTTATCACAGTAGCTTCATAGTATAGTTTGAGGTTGAGGTTTGATACCCCTTACTTTCAGAACTTTATGTATATATCATTCTCTCCCAGCCTATAAAGTTTCCACAAAGAAATCTTCCACAAGTGTCATCTGGGTCCCCTAACGTGTGACTTACCACTTTTGCTGTTTTTAAATACCATCTTTGTCTTAGACTTTTGTTTGGAATGTACCATAGAGCAGAACTTTTCTGGTCAAAAATTTTTGGAGTCTTTTGTGTCCTCTGGTCCTGAACATCCATTTCTTTCAATTTGGAAGAATTTCTCAGCTATTATTTCATTGAATACTTTTTAAATGTATGTTTCTTCTCTTTCCTTTATGGTTTCCTCATAGTTAAAATATTTGGTCATTTAATCATGTCTCATAAGTTTTGTAGGCTTCTTACACTTTATACTTTTCTTCCTATGCTTTCCTTCTTCCTCTTCATTTTCTTTCTAACAAGCTTATTTAATCATCTTCAAGTTCATAAATCCTTAAGTTGATATACTCTGTTTGAGGTTCCACCATAGTTTTACTTGGCCTCATTGAGTTCCTCATTGACAAGATTTGTTTCCTTGACTTCTTTTTCACAATCATTGCCTTTGAAGTACTTCCCATTCATATCGTGAATAATTATTTTTCTAATTTCTTTAGATTGTGTGTCTGTATTCTCTGTACCTTACTGATTTGCTTAGAAAAATTTGTTTATATTCTTTTCAGGTATTTTATCAGTTTCCTTTTTCTTGAGGAATGTTGATAGATCACTATTTTATTCCTTTGGAGTCTAATGTTACCTTGCTTTTCATACCCCTTGTGTTTCTATTTTGATATTTATGCACCTGACAGATTAGATGTCTACCAATTTTGTAGTGTAGCTTTTCCAATAAGAAAACTTTCTCATGAAGACATGTCTTAGGGTGTAGTTTGGTAGACCATTTTGGCTTTGGTTCCATTTGAGTTTCATAATATATTCTCCATTTAGCTTCCTCATGTCTAGTTATGGCCATGAGAGAAGTGCATATCATAGTAATGTCAAACATTCTGTCCATATCCAAAGGTTGAACTGATGTGGGGACTCTACAGAGGCCTGGGTAGGTGTGGAAAAGTGCATGTGCATAATGGTATGAGTGTGTCTGTCAACTTCTGCGGGCTGCAGATGGGTGGGATCACACCAATGTGCCTAGGTGGGCGTAGCATAGTGCATGTGCCCTCATCAAAGGTAACAATGTTCATCAGTTTCTATAGCCTGCTCAGAAGGGCTACTCCAATAGTCTCTGAGTAGGTGGGGTGCAGCTGGCTCAGCCATACAGACTGCATGCTTATGTGGCATAAAGCACAACTGTCGCTCTCTGAGGATGCTCGGGGCTCCTGCATCTTGGCCTAGCTGGTGCCAGACAGGCTTCTTCTGAGTCCTGAGAGGGTGAGAGGTACATTGGGAGAAAGGTCTGAAAACGGTGATGTGTGGACGAAGCCCAGACTAGGGACGGTACTGTGGTAAAGAATTTCTCCCTGTGAAGTAAGAGAATGATGTGTGCACCCTGGAAACTGTCCAGCTGGTCTTAGGGCCTTCAGGAGCTGAAGGGCTCCCCAGCAGAAAACATTCCAGGTCTCCATGATGCTGCTGAGGTCTCACATTCACCTTTTCCTGACTATGGGAAGATTTGCCTGGCTACAACCTGCTTCAGAGTAGGGAGACAAGGAAGTTGACCTCTCTCTCACTCTAAGCCATTTTTCCCCCCTTAGGCACTAAGCATACCTCATAGGAGCAATCAAAAGTTATTTGGAGGAAGAAAGTAGTAACAATATTTATTATATCATTTGCAAAGTGGAAATTTGTTACATATGTATTTTTTCTTGCTTATAATATGCAAGTTTAATTGAAAACAATTTGGGTATTTTATGAGCTATAAAAGTAACCTGTGCATTACCTATGGTTAATTAAGGAAGTTTTTATATTTCATATTTATCTTTTTATTAATTTTCTGTAACTTTTCAGTTTTGTTTCTACCTGTGTTTAAGGAAATTACATGCACATATGTGCATTGGGTTGGGGGAATTCAATTTTGTTAGCAACCATAGCCATACATTAAAACTTTGTAGACATTTTTATAGTTAAAATGCCAGTAATTGAGCATTTCTTAAAAGAAAGTTTCACTTTTGTTTTCTGAATCTTCTTCGAAATTCATGATATCGATTCTGTAAATTCTTATAAAGCTCATCTTCATCTAATCGGATAGTTCTGGTGGGATATTTCAGAAAACAAATGGGAAAAATTTTAAGTGGCAATTAAATTCAACAATTTTTTATAAAGCCAAATTAAAGTGACAATATGAAAAGCTATGGGAAAACTTTAAGCATATACGAGTAATGATATAAATGTCAGCATTGTCACTACAATATAACAGTGAAAGTAAGATTTTATCAACTTTCTATGCTTCACAGTTTTAAAGATGTTAAACCTTGAAAAAATTATGTCTTAGAATCACTAAAGTGTTCCATGTTGCAAAAACAATTTCTGTGGTTAAAATGTTTTGTAAAGTCCAAATTATTTAATGTTATATGACTAATTTCTTGTAAAATTCAGTATATCTTGTTGGCTGTTAATTCACACAGTAAGGCTGCAAGAGAGAAATTTGTTTTAATTTCATAAATTTATCTGTCTCAGAGTTCCACACACGCTGTTTATTTTTTCAAAACAGTCAAATGATTAGCATTTAAAGAAAGCTGTAGTCATTAGTCACTGTTGCCCTCAAGTTCTAAGGAAAAAAATATCATCATTTCATTTCTTATATTTCCTTAAACTACATAGAGTCTCAAGATACTAGAGAGTGGTTGTGAAATAGGAAAAAAAAGATGGAAATGGGCCCTGCTTCCTTATCCCCAGAGTGTTTCATGTTTTTTTGGGGGGGGGGGTTGGGGTTTTTTGGGTACCGGGGATTGAACTCAGGTCCTTGCGCTTGCATAGCAGGCAGCAGAACCACTGAGCTCAATCCCCAGCCCTGTTTCATGGTTTTATGTGAAAAATGCTCAGTAGTTCTCAGAAGTCTTTTTCCCATTTCAATGCCCCCCACCCCATGTTTCTCTTGAGAAGAGACTTAAGTTTTGATATCATAAAGGTCATGGAATATATTATTTGTTCAGTAAATTGACTAAAAATTATTTTCAATCTACTAGAAATATAAAACATTTTGAAGAATACCAATTTCGGAAAGAATTCAATTGGAGAAAAACAGATTTACTTTTTTGTTGTTGTTTTTTTGACACCAGGGATCAAACTTGGGACCTTGCACTTGTGAAGCAGGCGGCAGAACCACTGAGCTAAATCCCCGGCCCAGATTTACTTTTTAAACTAGGACATTAGTCTTTGGTCTGTCAGATAATATTGGTTTTATTAATCAAAATGGATCTTTTTGAGGACACAGAGCTTACTAAAGATAGAAAATATAGATCATATGAAACAGATTTCTGGGCCAGGGATTTAGCTAAGTGGCAGCTCGCCTGCCTAGCAAGCGCAAGGTCCTGAGTTCGATTCCCAGTACCAAAAAAAAAAAAAAAAAAGAAAAAGTTTTGTGAATGAGACTTTTTTATTGTCCCAAAAAATATGAAAATATATTTTTTTACTAAACTCTCAATGCTGAAAACAGTAGAAAAAGAGTTTCACCAAATTTTAAAGGAAGACAGCTCCGAGGTGCCAGATATACACTTTTGAATATATAGGGATAGGAGGGATGTGATATGCTCAAATATCCTAATTAACCAGTAGACTTAGAAATAAGAGAAGATATAATATCAGTAGCAGTAAGGTGATTTTGTTAAAATATTACCCTTTTACCCTTCTTATAATGATTAATTGGGTTATTTCAGATAATGTAGTTTCATTATGTTTTTTCACTATACAATTTGGTCCAGTTTGAGGTCTTTTATTTTTTTTTGCTTCTTATGAGCAGTTGATAAAGTCCACACCCTCAACAATTTTCCTTATTGGACTCTCAAATCTAGCCACTGTACATTCAACCTACCACCCTCCTACCAGGGCTGAGGCAACTAAGGCAAACATTCTGCCCTTAAGATTATTAAATTTATCCAATCCATGGGGTCCCCAGGTAATCTATCTCCTGTCACCCACTTACCATACTTGAGTGAAATAATCTACTGCTCTAATGTGTTGTTACTCTGTTTCCAGGTTGCAGGCCTGGGATATCCCTGCTGGCAGTCTTTTCTCACCTAGAGACTTACACACCAAAAATTTCTTCCTTTCATCTATCACATCAGTGTTTATGTCATACAAACAAAAGTCTCTCAAATTTCCCTCTGCCTAGCCGAAGTGGTGGACTCCATTGCACACCAAAACTGATAGAAGTGTTGTGCCTGATTAAAATCCAGGCCAAAAATTTCTATGTTGAGTATAATTTGATGAATTTACTGATCAATCTTCTGTAGGAATTTAAGCATTTGGCAAAAATATTGTGAAAGGTATGATATTGGAGGTATAAAAGAAAATATCAGATCACCTGAAAGCCCTATGGTGTGTTAGGCAAGGGATATGTTCCCTAGGTCGGAAATTAGCCAGATATGGACAGTTTTATGCTTTTCCAAAGAATGTGAGCTGATAGACAATTACCAAGAGGAAAACTCAAACAGGAAAAGGATGTGGATAGCCCATAGAGGTGGGTGCTAAGTAGAAGCTTGCTCTATGAACAAATTTCTCATGTGAGGGAATGATCTAATGGTGAAAACACTGCCAGGCAAAGTCACACATGCTTTGCACCCAAGTATTAAAGTGTCACCAGTTCAGAAAAGAACTTTTCAGTGTATTTTTCTTCTACATGCATTCAAGTGTGCCTTGAGGAAAATATGTGTTAAAGTCTCTAAATGTATATGAACTCACTTAGAAATGGAGCCACTGTAATTGTAAGTAGTTAAAAATGAGGTCGTACGGGAGTAGAATAACCCCGTATGACTTGTGTCCTGCATGAAGACAGTCAGGGGGATTACCATGTGAAGATACAGGTAGAGACTACAGCAGTAGGTTTATAAGCCCAGGATTGAAACAAATTGCTGTCACCCAAAACTAGGTAAAGGTCATAGAGAATTTCCCTCAAAGCACTCAGAAAGAAACAAGCCTGCAAAAACCTTTCTTGCAGATGTTTAGTGTGCAGAAAAGTTACAAGAATAAATGTCTTTTGTTTCAAGCCATTCCATTTGAGGTACTTTGCTAAGTTAGCCTTAGTAAATTAATATGTCTTCTAATTTACCATTCCCATTCCTAACTCTGGAATAGTTATAGGAAAAAGAGTGTAGGAAGAGGAAGAGTAAAAATAGGCCTATCAGTCTCTAATACTCCAAGCGCTGGGAAGAGAGTGACTAAAACTTGAATGTATATGAAATCAAAATTTTAAATTCAAAAAGATTGAGTGAGACATGCTATAATCTCTGTTTGTACCAGTACCATGTTAATTTCAGTTTAATGAGACAAACTTCAAATAGTACTAATATATTAAAAGATAAATTAAGCAGATATTTTAGAGATAATTATTAGAGAAAAATGAAAATGTTTTCACATATATATATGAGGTGCTCAATCAACTTGACACATAGACTAGGCTAGGAATGATTACATCTAAGTGGGCTTTATCAGCTGTTCATCTACCTTGAAACTGTATTTAACAACAACAAAAAAGCTCCACAATTCACTAGCAATTAGTAAACCATTCTTTATGTATTTTAGAGACTTATACTCTCATATTCAGAAAAAAATTTTATCTCTGAGTTCTAGTCATAATACCTGTCCTTTCCCATTCCACTTTCAAGCAAAAATTCTCCATAAGTCTCTTCTGTCCTAAGCAAATAAATTGCATTTAGCAAAATTAAAACTCTGTTAGTTAAACTTTAATTGTTCTAAAAGCATCTGAGCAACCACTTATTGGTAATTACCTATATTTCTCAAATGATGTATCAAAGATTTGAACCAATTAAATAGATATCTTAGGAGGCTTTGAAGTTTGCCTTAGCAAAACACAATGCAGTTGTTTGGTTATGTATCAGCACTCTCTCACATACATATATATGAACAGTTGGGGAATGAAATCAGAATGTGCCTGCTACTTCTTCCACCAATCTCCTTCACTCCAGGTTTAGAATTTTAGATCTTTTGAATGACCAAGCTGAAACTGAAAAAACTCTTTTCTATCACATCCAATACAGAAGAAATCAACAAAATAAATCTGTGTTTTGAGCAAATGACTGTTAAGAATTCAAATCTTGCAATGGAGAATCATAAAATAGCATGCATACCTCATTCTTTACTGTAATCACATATAATGTTCTAGCTTGAGGCATTAACCCAAATCACATAATATTTAACCACAGAATTACTGTCTTCCAGGCTCTTACATTCAAGTGTCAAAGATCCTTAGCCTCACTAAAAGTACATACTTGAAATGTAAGAAGTAATCAAAAAAATACTGATTGAAGGTTGTGCACCAAGGATAAAGAGCATTGAAGGAAGACACATGTGGGAAGGACAAAATTTAAATTTGTGCTAGGAAACTCCTTCAAGAGACTTCAGATGCTCCCAAATCAGCAAATTGATAAGATTTTCATCATTTTTAAGCTGGCCAAAACAATTAAATGTAGCACTTTGAAACTTGGAGATTAGGATGTAAGGCTAATTGAAGTATAGAGCTACCATGACAAAATAAAACATAGCAGAAAATCTGGGATATTTGGTGCAGTGGAGCTTATGAAATTATTGGAGGGAACTGGAAGAAAATAGGTCAGAATGATTTTTAGAATGATTTAGTATCTAGTGAGAAATTTTAACTTAATATGTAAATAATTTTATTCATATATTAAAATGTGTAAGATGAAGTTAAATAGTTTGTTCTTGTACTCAATGTTTGTTCATTCAATTAGTTTATTACTATAACTTTAGTATTTATAGTATTTAATTACATTTTTAGACATATTGATTTAGTTCAATTTTCTGCTGTTTATAAGCAGAATTAAAAGTTAGTATATAGTTTATTGTCAAATATTATCTTCTTTTTTAACCACACCTTTCTAAAGTTTCTTCTTCAGACAGGATTTTTCAATTAAGGTACTCATGCTAAAGTGGGAAGGTAGAAAAAGTTGTATAAAATATCAACGTTTAGAGGTCATTGTCAGTAGATGCAACTACTCTCTGGAGACATGTGCTGATCCACTGGTAGTGCTTTTTGTGCATGAGAGAGAATTTCTCCTGGAGTGTTTAACATTGAAGCAGCTTGGCTCTTAATGGTTGAGGATGAGATTTCTGACTACTCAGCTTCTGGAATTTACCTCTTGAACTCTGATTTTTCAGTACTTTCCATATCTTTGTAAATACTGAAATCCTATTAAATTCTTTTATTCATCAAAGTCTGCCTGGTAATATTGTACTCAGAAAATGGACTCCAAGTGCACTTGCTGTCTCCAGCCCTAGCTTCTGTGGTCAAGACAACCCTCTGCACCATAAATTGCTGGATAAACCTAAGTGGATAAAAACAGAAAATAGGATTGAAACAGTGGCAATCGGCAATTCTGCACAAGAAGCTTTGGGAGATCTTATAGTAGTTTACCTGAGATTGGGACAAAATTGAACAAAGAAGAAGAGCTTGGTGTTTTGGGAAGTATGAAAAGAGCTAGTGAACTGTTCTTTAGAAGTTACCAAATTTAATGAATCACATGCAGTAAATCCAGAACTTAGGTTTACAAATCTTGTTCTGAAGATGTTTGGCTCATCTCCATGACACTGACAAACCCTTAAAAACTAGATGAAACTAATGACTGAAGAAGTTAGGAAATATGCAAACTCTATTAGAGTTTTTTTTAAAGCACCCTGGATTGGCTCAGTTGAACAATAAAAATCAAAAAGAAAGCAAAAAGACAATAAATAAGAAAAATAATTATTAAACTGATGTTTTAGCATTATATGTCATTCTAATAAAATTTTAAAACTGCTTTTATATGTTAAAAATCAAAGCCGCCAGTTTTCTTCTTAGAATTTTTCTTTAATTAAAATAGGATTTTAAATTTTCCAAATTTACACTTTTGAAATTACATTTTCTGTGTTTCTTAATGATATTCAGTCTTGAAAACTCAAAATGTACAGTTGGCATTTCTTTTAAATCTGCTAAGTACATATGATATAACTAAAAAAATAAGCAAAAGACAGTTGAGTCTCAAATGGTATGATCAACATAAGAGAAAATGATTAATATAATAAGTCGTCAAAGATTTTCCTATAATCTTCTGATGGATCAAATAATATTTTAGCTCTTATCCTTGCCTGATGAGCTCATATCCTAATTCATGATAATCAACTTACACTGTTTAAAACATTTTCAAAAGGTTCTACAACAATTAGTGATTTTATATTTGAGAAGTACCATATTTTACATACTTATTCGTCTGCCTAACATAATTGGTCCTCTTTTGTGGGATTGTCAGTGATTCTCAGAATGTAAATTAAGAACATTTCTTCTAATACATTTTCTAGTACTCGGTTTCTCCTTTAGTGTTTAGGAAAGCTCACATAGTTAACCTCTTATCAAGAGTCCAAGAGTCAGTCTCTCTCTCTCTCTCTCTCTCTCTCTCTCTCTCTCTCTCTCTCTCTCTCTCTCTCTCTCTCTCTCTCTCTCCCTCTCATTGACTGGAGGGACAGTTACATAATCACCCATTATGAAATGTGGAATGGTTCTGTCTGCCTTTTGTAATGATATTGTTTCCTTCCTGGACTGATTCCAGGTAAGATGCATGTGCATATACAAAAGACCTGCTGTATTTATTACTTAGCTTATAAGCATATTTACTCATATAAGTATTCTATGTATGGCCTATATTTAGCAATTCATCCTTTGTTTTAAGTAAAGTCCTCCAACAACAAATACATAAAGACTTTTAACTTTTATTTCTCAGGTAAAGCAGCCCGTATTTATTCTCTTCAACTTTACCAGCTAGAAAATATAAAACTTCAGCAACATTGAATTAAATTACTGAGTATTTAAAATAATAACAAGACAATGATTAATACTCCTAATAAGAGGACATATTTATAACCACCAGTTCAACTGTTCTTTCAATACTTTTATATTTCTTTGTTGAGATTGTGGGGAAATAAATATTTAGTACTATAAATGAGTTAACAGTAAGCCATATTGTCCCTGCTCACTAAAGCCAGAGTACCTTTTAAAGTGTAAATATGACCATGCCACTTCATGTCTTAAAACTCTTCATTGGCTCTCTATTCTTCACGATGAAGTTAAAGCCGAGCAGTAAAGGCTGTGACCCGCAGCTCTATCTTCATCCCTCGTCTCATCTCTTTACCTTTTGCAGTAAACCATTCTTATTGGATTGTATTCTTAGTTGAAGACAGAGGAATCCATTCGGACAAGTTTACACAGAAAGGAAACATTTTAAAAAATCACCAAATGTTCACAAAGGGTACTAGAAAAGTGATATAGAAAAAGTGAACTACGATTCTTTCCTTAATATAAAAATTAAATCTCTAAGATTTCTTGGTGAAAATATGTGAAAATCTTTCACTTGAGATAGGTCATATTTTTCAGATAGGGTACAGAAGCACAAACAATAACAGAAAAATTGACATCAAAAATATTAAACGAACTTCTCTTCAAGGTCAACATGAAAAAAGGGGAAAGACAAGAAACTGACTATAAAATATTTGCAAAACATATACCAGAAAATATCTTGTAGACAAAATATAAAAATAACCTGTTTAACTGTATTATAACAACCTAATTTTTTAAAAATTACAAAGATATTAGAAGCACTTCAACAAAATGTTTGTATCTGTATATATCTATCTATATATATATATATACATGTATATATCTATATATATATATATACATGTATATATCTATGTATACTGTATAAGCACATACAAAACTATTTGACACCTTTATTCATTAGATAAATGCAAACTAAAACCATGAAAATATAACATCCCATCTGTTAACATATGTACATACTCATAATGCATTTTCAATTTAAAAATTTAGTATGATAGAGATTACAATATCCACTTAAACTTAAGGAACAACAAATAGACCAATATGTGGGGTAGGATTGGGTTCCCTATATCTACCCCAATAACAATCAATGAATTTTTAAATATGTTACTTTAGAAAAATATAAGTGAAGCCAATTACAAATTATTTTGTATGTAAAAATGAATGTATTAAAATAGTGAAATAGAGATAATTGCCTCACTATCATTTTTGTAAAATACATAGGAACCTGAACACATGAAATGGTGTCTTTCTTTAATGAAGCCTCCTTATCCTGAAGATTTCTATAGATCCACTGTTACATTCTACATTCAATAAAAATTGTAAGTGAATTCAGTAGCTTCCTTTACAATTTTTAAAAGCTATTTCCATAGTGTTGTGAAACTGCTTGGAATGGTGATATGAAGCCATGATATTTAAGGGAGATGAGGGAAGAAGAATAATGTACTTAAGTTCAAAAGAGGGCAACAAATTGAAAGGACAGAAAAATAAAAGTGACATGTAAAAAGTACAAACGGTGTTTCTCTAGAAACTTCATAAATCATTCATTTTGGCTTGATATTTTAATACAAGAATGTGGGTAGCACATACTCAAATGACTCCAGATAGATTTCTTCCTTCTAACTACAATAGTGCATTCACATAATTACACATTTTAATCAATTCAGAAAAATATATTATTTTATAATTATAGATATATACAAATATATTAAGTTGACTTAAGTACCACATAAACTTAAAAAATTAATCATATCCACATTTACATGCTCACTCTTTTCCTCTATAGCCTCTATATCTAACTACCAAAGAATAGGGATCTTTTCCAAGGAATCTGCAAAATCAGTTGCAATGTGAAAAACACTTTTGGATAGTGAATGTTTTCTTCTGGAAATTAATTCAGATGTATTCCACCACTGAGCTACATCCTCAGCCCTTTTTTATTTTTTGTTTTGAGACAAGGTCTCACTATGTTGTCCAGGCTTGCTTTTAACTATCCTCCTGCTTCAGCATCTCAAGTAGCTGAGATTACAGGCATGTGCCATTCCACTCAGCATATCACCCAGTTGGTGATATGTTCCATGAAAGTGTTCTCTTAAAATTTCTGGTCTTTTAAATGTTTCAATAATATTATATATATTTTTGTTTGTTTGTTTGTTTGCTTGGTACCGGGAATCGAACTCGGGTCTTTGCGCTTGCGCAGCAGGCGGTGAAACCACTGAGCTAAATCCCCGGCCCCTATATTTTTTATATTTAAATATAATTTATAAGTTTTTTAGAGAAAAGAAGTATGTAGTTTAGTTACCTGTGTCTAAACAATTAATGAGTATATATCAATATAGTTATGCATGTATATAAGGACAAACCTATATATGCATAATTATAAACCTTTTTACATTATAAATATATACATATATATGTATTGGAAATTTTATCATTTTACTTTAATTTATCCAGTTTCTCACTCCATACATCTATCTTTCTGTGGTATTTTCTTCTTATCTTTTACCTCTTTATGCTAAACATAATCATCGTTAGGTTTAGTTTAAATTTCATTTATTGTATTTTTTCCAAGTTTTGTTTTAGAATGATAATCTATTTAGAAATGCTAGAGTAATATAATCAACCTAAAACTCTAATACTGACTGAGCATGTGCTACTTTTTCTTTCCTTTAAATACTTAGTAGGATTGTTGGGTAGTTTAAATATGTTACTGTGTATAAAACACATTAAACTCTGCTTAATCTCCCTAAGGACAAAGTAGCTGTTAGCTGTTACAACAGCTAGTACATCATGTTTGAGTGGAGATTATCTCATATTTCATTTTTCCCCTTGTTATACTGAGGATTGCACTCAGAGCACACACATGCTAGAGAAGTATTCTACTCCTGAGTTATACTAGAGAATTTAAAATGTCCAGTTTTAGGTTATCTAGACATGAATAATTCATATAGCAAAGATTTATATGGGTTGATGAAGGCAGAAATCACATTTTTATGAGAAGGGAGTAGTAGTGGAGAAATTAATATAATAGCAACACTCAAGAAATTTAGCTGAGAATTATAGGAAACTGTTGTAACTGAAAGTTATGAGGAGGTTGAAGAAGGAGGTCTTTGCTCAAATATAATTTGAAAATCATCTTTAAAAATAGGAGAGACAATTTTGTCTGGTGGCCTACATAAATGACTGAGTTAGGAAAGGTTTAGGAAATCAGAGAAAGGACAAATACCACAGAGCAGTATTCAATAGAAATATAACGCAGGGGCCGGGGATTTAGCTCAGTGGTTCCACTGCCTGCCTCGCAAACTCAAGGTCCCAAGTTTGATCCCCGGTACCAAAAAAAAAAAGAAAAGAAAAGAATAAAGAAATATAATGCAAGCTGCATGGCTATATGTTCTCTAGTAAATACATTAAACAAAATATAAAACATGTAAAAGTACGTTATTAAAATTTAATATTTTAATATTAATAATATTAATATTGATACATATATTAACATTTTAAATTGATCCAATGTATTTTTAAAGTTATTTATTTATTTGTTCATTTATTTATTTATTTATTGGGTTGATACAGAGTCTTGCTGTGTAGTTCAGGCTGGCCTCAAATTCAGCAATTCTCCTGCTTCAGCCTCCCCAGTGCTTGGATTACAGGGCTAGACCATCATGTCCAATTTAAGTTAATTTAATTTAGACAAAGTGTGTTCAACATGTGAATATGAAAAATGGAGAGGGGTTGGGGATTTAGCTCAGTGATTCAACTGCCTGCCTCGCAAGTGCAAGGTCCTAAGTTTGACCTCTAGTACACACACACACACACACACACACACAAAGAAGATATTTTACATCAATTTTATACTAAATCTAGTGTGTATTTTATTCTCAAAATACATATCAACATAGCTGAGCCACATATCAATTCTTGCAATTATTTTAAATATACTTTATATTTTTCTGTTTTGTGCTTTAAGAACAAGTTTAAGTATGATAGATTTCTCCAATTATTTATGTCCATAAAAAGAAATCCACATGGGCATGCAAGGATCCCTTTTGTATGCTGACTTCTGAGCCAAGGTGCTCACCAGTAGATGAATGGGCATGGAAATGTGGCATGTGTGCAGAGTGGAGTGCACCCAGTCATAGGAGAAACTACAGTTCTATCACTGCAAAGGGATCGAAGTGGAGAACACTGTAGAGTGAAATAACCCAGATGCCGAAAAGTGAGTACTGCATGTTCTCTGTGACAACTGGAAGGACAAAGTGAATGTGAAAGTAACAAACTGAAAGGCTCCCAGGGCAAGGAACAAGGGTGGAAGGAAGGAACGGTGGATGGAATGCTCAGTGCCCAGTGTGTGCGTGTATGGAAATACTGCAGTGACTCCATTAATACGCGTAGTTAAAATGTGCTCATAAAAGCTTCCATTTGCACATTTGCTTCTTTGTATTTAATTTTCATTACTCTCCTCCATGATCCATTACATCTTGAGCAGAACCTATGCTGTTTTACTTCTACTGTAAATTTTATTTTCACTTTCCCTTAATTTTTGGCCTTTTTTTCTATTTCCTCCTGACATAGTTTTTATTCTCTTAGTTGTTTTATGTTTTGATTTCAGGAATTTATCAAAAGGCCAGATTTCATTTTCTTTTAAATATTTTATAGAAAATCATTCTGATTGCTCTGTGGCATGAACTTTATTTTTGTACTCTTCCTTCCCCTTATCTTTGATCATATTTGTTTTCTCCCTATATTTAAGGGCATTTTGGGATTGACTCAGTGTCCACAGTCATTTTAAATTGCAATTTGAGTTCTCTCTGTATGAGCTATTTGTTACTTAGTGATCTATTTATATAAGGCATATATAGGTTTCTGTTGTAATTTTTAAAGAACTTTCTTGCTAACTTCCATATCTGAAGATATTACTAACTCCCATTCCATCTTGGAAGTTACTTTTCTAGCTCCATAAAACCTGATGAGATGAAATTTATATTTAATTTTGAAAGAAATTATTGGAATTCTTGTTACATTTCATCTTGCCTAATATTCCTGCTTTTCAAAGACAGGTTTATGATCATCAGGACTGCAAACCTTACTCTCTCCCATTAATGTGTCATTGAGCATATTTCAAAACAAGAGCTTATATTGATCTTGTTCCCACACAAGAGCTTATTAGTTTTATTCTTAAGAACTTGACATTTGCTTTGATAACTCTTGCCTTTTCAAAATCAGATGATCCAAAGATCTATTTAGCCTTTGTCCAAAATTGCCCAAACTATAAGCCCATCCTCACATGGTGTACTCAAAGAAAAACATGGTTCTTAATTATTAATGTAACACAGATTGGGTCAATAATTTCATTGCTGTTGTTGGTTTCAAGAAGAAAGGAAAAGAGAATGCTCTATATATTCTTTTTTCAGATTTTGCATGTTTTGCACTTTTTATTAGCACGTGTTTAGTATGCAATGTTTCATTCCTTATGAGGAGTTGGTATACATATTTAATCGATCTAAATTCCTTTTTCATCCCCTTTCCATTCCCACCCTCACTCCTCTACTCATCTCTTGACCCCCTTTCTTTGCCTTTTTGTGTGTGTGTAGAGTAAGTAATGCTTACGTTTTGATGTGGATTTAGTACATGAACATAAAACATCTTCATTCCTTTTCTCATTCCTTTTCCTCCTTTCCTTCAAACTCTATCTCTTGATCTCCTTCCCTGTTGAGAAAGATCTATCTCCCTACTTCCTATTATGTATCTTTTACTTTGCTCTTTATTTATACTTTGGGTTTTTCATGTAAGAGAAACCATGAGATATTTAAGCTATGTGTCTGCTTTATTTCACATAACATGGTCACGAGGTGCATCCATTTCGCTACAAATTACACAAGCTTATCTTTCTTTATGTCAGAATAGTACTCCATTGTGTGTAAAAACCACGTAGTATTTCAATAATATTATAAAATAATTTGTTATTCATTTAAATATTTTTAAAGATTATATTATTTTATATTCTAAACATTAACATCTAAAATTAATAAAATGAATTATAAAATTATTTTCCTCTTAAGACTTCTTTTCATACAAGTATATAAAAATCTTAATTTTATTACGATGATTCTTTAAACTTGAATATTTCTTTTCTTAATTATTCTTCAAACAAATCGAATACATTCTTCTTTTGGCATTTGTGTGGTATTGTCATATATAGATTACCTCTGATATATATACATATATATACACATATTATATATATATATTATGTCTCAAAAGATTAGAGTCAGTTAAATGACAATAGTTTAATAGTTTACATATTTGATGAGAAACCTGAAAGAGAACATCTGCAATACTTTCTTCTCTTTAGTTAAATGGAATTTTAATCGCCAATTTTCACCCAAGTCTAGGGCTCTATACCACGATTGTATTGAATTTACAAATAATTCATGTTGTCACACCAAAGCTATTTTGGAGAAGAAATTGTGCAGAAAGAGGGTCTTCAGAAGACTGTTTTGTGACTTGGCAAAATTTCTTGGGCTGGGGATTTAGCTCAGTGGTGCCGCCGCCTGCCTCCTAAGTGCAAGGTCCCCGGTTCTATTCCTAGTCAAAAAAAAAAAAAAAAAAAAAAAAATACTTGTGGTTCCTTTTTCACCCATATGTTCACAATTTGGTCCCTATATTTTTTTATTCATATAATTCTTTTCATGTTTCTCTACCACTTTAGTTTTTCTTTTCATTCTGAATTTTTTTTCACACATCTACATAAATGTTTTTTGGTTTATCATTATTGGAATCAAACTCTGCTGTGGTGGATTGAGTTCTTCAAATATCATTGATAATTCTGACTGAAAATGCACTCCAACTTACCTAAATTGTATTCATTAATTGAAAAATGTGCAGTAGTGAATTGAACTGACAAATTATTAAGAAAACTGATTATAATTATATATAGAAAACAATGTTATTTCATCATTTATTTATATAATGTTTTGATTGATTAAAACATCTACAGGCCATAGCCATGGTTCTTTATCTTATGGCTAGGAATTAACAAAAACAAATAAAAAAGAAATACTCCAGCTGGGAGGAAAATGTATAATATAAAATGATCTTTATATTAGGACACATATTAAAATCTTTTTTTTTTTTTACCCTTTTGTTTGCCTTAGACATTTTCTGTGACCTTAGGGGATAGACAAAATGAACTAGGAAAGTATCTGGATGTAAACTAGACACTAAATATGAAGAAATATAATTGGGAGACTGAAAATAGCTAGAAGGAGAAACAAAGATACTATAGAAAGGAAAGAGCAAACTGTAGGAAGGCTTGACTCAAAAGATAAAAAATAAATACCAGGAAATAAGTGAAAAGAAATGAATAAAATTTGCTGTTAAAATAGAGATGCTGTTTCTCTGTAATAATGAATTGGAACTCCTGGTCATGATAAACTCTTTACTGAATTCTCCTGAGAAACTTTTGAGATTGTGATGTTATTGTACATTGGTATCAGCATAGTGTGTATAAAAGTAAAGTTTCAAGCATCATGGTATAAAAGAAATTGAGATTTTAAGAGATCCATGAAAATGAAGTTGAATATGGATGAGTAATATTTGCCAATTCTAAAAAAAACCCACTAAAAATAAGGAGAGAGGCACTGAGTTTCTTCACATGTTCAGCCAATTTAAGGGACTACTGAAGTATAAGTTGAACTCTGACTCACACTTAGATGGAGGAAATACTATTAGATGAATGAAAATCAGTAGCTAAAATAAATATGATTACTGTAATTTTTCTTCTGTGTTTACATGTGATCGGTGTGAAAAATACAGCATCCATTTCCTCCAACTTTGCCAAATGATCTTTAATATATACAACACAGATTTTATTTTTGTTTTTCAGCATTTATTCTTAACTAAAAATTCATTCATATGAATTTA
The DNA here is from genome assembly GCF_053883595.1 of Heterocephalus glaber. NCBI lineage: Eukaryota > Metazoa > Chordata > Mammalia > Rodentia > Bathyergidae > Heterocephalus > Heterocephalus glaber. The sequence goes on from NW_028258372.1 coordinate 28,196,764, forward strand.
TCCTCATGTAATCCTGGTAATTTTTAATTTTTTAAAAAAATGTTCTTCCTTTGTTTAAAATAGAACTATGTCCTATAATGCAATCCCCTCTATAACTATGCATTAATTATTCCTCTAGACATTTAACCATTTGGGGGAAAGATTTAACAAGTGACCTTAATTTTTAAATACTATGTTATGATTAATTATCTAACCATATAACATTGTTGGTGACCTACCAATTATTTTGTTTTCTATCCAGCTTTATTCTGTGTATATTAAAATGTATATGTAATGACAAGTTTATTTTTCTGTGAAATCTTATATTTTTCATAATAAGCAGTTGACAATATTATCTGGTCATCCCATCTTATCCTCTCAGATGCAAATGAATACTTTTATTAGACATAAACACACCTCAAAAAAGACATATTCCATTAAGTGAAAATAACATTATCTTCTTTCTTAGGCAAACCAATATTGTAACATTTTCTAAAATTGTCTTTTCAGTAACAGATAAAATTTGTTCATTCATCTTTATATTTCTTTTAGATATCTCTAAAGTTATACCAAATGTTCTACTGATTGAAATTCTAAGGCATGAGAATGTGCCTCTTTTCAACATGTCTACATGAAAAAATGTATATTTTATAGTTTGTTTCCTTTCTTGTTGGATATTCTGTTCACTATTTCTTGTATCAACAAATATAATGTGAGTGTCTCGAAAGAACTGGAAATTTTAAATTTTAATTTATTTGAGGATTAAAACATTTGCAAGTTTAGTTAGAAATACAAGAGAAAGTTCTATTTAAGGTTGGACAAGGGAAAAAATTTTCAGTAAACTAGTCATACATTTCAATGTGGCCATTGTACAGCCAAAGAAAAGTGTTCAATTATTCCTTCATTACATTACATGCAAGAGAAAAAATATGTGGTTAAAGATTATTATAAATTCTTTACTAGCATGTTAGTGGACATATATAACTATAATTTTCTTTATAAAAATTGCTTATTAATTTTTTTAGGAATTATTTTTTCCTCAAAAGGAAGTGGTGAATAACATCATGAAAAGTATACATCTCTCTCAAATGAGATTTTTAATTTTCTGTGTATTCTCCGTGTTCAAAAAGCTTTCATTTTTTAGAATTGTATTTTTGCCAATACACTTAAAAAGCTTTCATCTTTTCTGAAATGTTCTTTCTTAAATTGGGAGAGCAATTTCCTTTTAGTAAGCACATAAGTGGAACCAGTTTGTATACTAAAAAGAAGGTATGTCCCACAGGCAGCATTAACTGTAGACTCAGCTAATATCCCGTCCGGAGCTCTCGAGTTGACTATTGTCTTCTCTCTTCTCTCATCACAGAGCTTCAGTCACTTGCTTCATCTGCTCTAAGGTTCCTAGAAGGTTAAGAGGCTATTAAACTGGATCCTTCTTAACTTTCCTAAAGTTTTTATGGGCCAATTTGTACAGGTGAGAGCAATTAGTAATTGCCAGTCTCCAATCAGCAATTAGCTCCAATTAAGGCTTCCCAGCTGCTCATCCAGGCCTGTGCTGACTTCAGTCAGCTGCTTAAACTGCCAAAGTTGGATCACAAGTCAAGCTAAAAATTTAGGAATCATTCATATCTCATCACTCTGATGTATAAACTTTTTGATTATAATGTACCTCCCATTTTCAAAGCTAATTACTTATTTTGTGGGGTCTCAAATGCTTGCAGCTGTAGAAACATGAATAGCCAGGTGGCAAAATGGGACTGTAAGATAGAGTGGAGTTTGATAGAGATAAGCTATCAAAAAGAACTAAATTTAAAGCAAAAGTCACATTTTTCATAATTTAGCTAGACAAGCAGAATGAGTACAGATTATACACAAAATGAATTTCTTGTTAAAATAATCCAAGGTGCATAAGTGAACTTTTCGTCTCTGTGACAAAATAACTGAGATGACAACTTTAAAACGGAGAAGTTTATTTTAGCTCACGATGTCAGACGTTTCAGTCTATGGTCACTTGGGCCTGTTGATTGGGACTGTAATGCGCAGCACAGCATAGCAGAAGCGTGAGGCAGAGGCAGAGTCAAAGAAAAAGACAATTGACACGGGGTCCCAATATCCTCTTTAAGAGCACGGACTTCAATGCTCTGACTTCTTCCAGCGAGGGCCCCTGTCCTAAAGATTCCATCGCCTCTCAACAGCTCCACAGGGTGGTGACCAAGACTTTAACACATGGGACTTTGTGGATAATTACATACGATAGCAGTGCATAAGCGTAAAAACAAAAAATTCAAGCATAAAAATATATAAGAAGAAAGAGCAATGTAAGGTAAATGTAAAAGTCATGTAAGGTATATTGTTTTATCTAGTACAGAAGGGCAAATAGGTAAGAACAAAGGTAGAAAGTGAAGAAAGGAAAAATGGAAGAAAGAAAAAAATGGATGCTCAATGGTAACTTGATATTTCTTCTACTGTAGATGAAAGTAGAAGGAGATTCAGACATTCTGGAATGTAGTTCCTTAAAGTATAATAAAATTACTATTTCCAAATCACTATTAACATTCCTAAATATCTATCCTAACAAAAAATATATAAGCATAAAACTTTCATACAAGTATTTTAATATCAGATTTTCTAATATGACCATCTTTCAGGGCAGACAGGGGAATTGATTCCAGGACCCTTTGTGGATACCAGAATTCAAAGACACTCAAATGCCACATGTAAAATGGCACGGTATTTTCATATAATCAAGACATAGTCTCCTGTATAAGTTGTCTTTCTAAATTTAGAATATCTATAAATAATTAACATTTTTAAGATGACAATATAATAATTTAGTACTTGATTAGCATATCTAAAATATTTAATGTTTTTCTTCCATGTCATCGGGGAGTTTTATAGTTTTTATTTTGTGTTTAGTTCCATGATACATTTTTAGTTAATTTTTGAAGAGGACATGAAATCTGTGTGTATACTCATTTTTTTATTTACATATTTATTTTACATGTGGATTTCCAGTTTTTCCCACATCATTTGTGGAAAAGACTACTTTTGCTCCATTGCTTTGGTCCTGCCTCTATGTCAAATATAGGTTGACTATATTTTTGTGCATTGATGTTTTGGTTGGCTATTATATTTTTAAATGTTTATATGTGATAGACTTAAAAATTATATGAATGTTAAAAAGAAAAAATTAGTATACTCTGCCTACCTGTATGTATACATATTTATTACTATAATATAATATATTTATTTTAGTTATTGCTGTATGGTAGAATTGTGAATAACTTAAAACCACCTTCACTATATTTCTTCCATTCTAAATATTTATTTTATTTTCTCATTTGTTTTTTGATATTATTGTTTTGTTTTGTTTTGGAGTGCTAGATATTGCACATGCTAGGCAAGTGCACTATCACAGAGATATACTGTTCCCAAGTATTTATATTTCAGATAAATGATGATGGCATCCCAATCCTCTAGAAGATGAGCCTGAATTAGTGGCTCTAGGTGTGAGGAGAAGGTGATCACAGCTGGAAGAAATGCACTGATCTTACCTCAGTCTTTGTTAGACAACCATAACGAGGTCCAAAGTTCTGGTTCTCTCACTGAAACTGTAGATGCTGTATTTACTTTTACTAATTTTATTGCATTAAAAGTATGATGCACACAGCTAAAAACAACATTTCTTAAAAGGTTTTATAAAGAAAAATAGCATTTCATTGAACCAACCCTAACTATTCATCTGATTGACTAGGAATGAATCATATCCACCTAGCTAGACTCTGTGAAGTCAAATGAATGTAGGCAATGTACAGTTAGGTGAGCAGTTTTGATCCAAAATTTCTATATTTTTATCAAGAATAAAAGAAGCAATTTTGGAGGCAACTAACACCTTCTGCCATGAGTCTCTATTAATAATGCATCCTAATTCTAATGAATGTAACTCATAATTAAATAAAGAAGTTATCAATTCTTCAGAATCTTTCCTGGGAAAAGGAGACAGATAGAATTCTTACTAACTCATTTCATAAGATCAATGTTACCCTAGTGCCAAAGGCAGAAAAGTTTATTGTAAAAAAGGTTAATGATTGGCCAGCCTATCTCATGAATATTAAGAGAAAATTGATCCTTATATTAACAAGTTAACAATGTATAAATAAATATGTAACAAACAAGTGTGACGTATTCCTATTAAATCATATTCATTCAATATTTTAAAATGAGAGCAATCCACCACTGATCAACAGGCTACAGAAGAATGATCACATGATAGGAAAATAAACTCCAATACCCAGGTGAAGAAAACAAATATGCAAACAAATACAATCTTGTAGCAAACTAGAAATAGAGGAGAAATATTTCAACTTTACAAAGAACACCTACCCCAAAAAAGATTATTAATGATTAGAAGTGAGATACTTTTTCCCTAAGGTTGGACAATAGTCAATAATGTTCCTCACCACTTCTACTCACAAAGTATTGGTAGTACTAGCTAACACAAAATGATAAGGAAAATGAAGTGAACCTGTTAGAAATGAGAAATATAATTGCTTTATTTGTAGAAGATATAAATGTGTATAAGGGAAAATCTCAGTTGCCAAAAAGAAATTCTGGAATTGATCATTTAGTGTATATATATGTATATACCAAGATTACAGGATATAAGTTTTATATACAAAAGTCAGTAGCTTGCCTATATATCAGTAATGGAAAATTGTTAGAATTTGATACTTTAAAAAATTCACAGTAACATATACACAAAAGGAAATCATTATAAGTCTAACAAAATATGTACACCATATATAAGCAGAAAACTATCAAATTCTGATAATAAAAGCAAAGAAAATCTAAACAAATTAATAGATATTTTATCCATGGATCAGGATACTCAATATTTTGTCAATTCTTCAATTGTATAAATTCAACATAATCACAATCTAAATCTTATAAAACTATTTTTGTAAGTACATGTTAATTTTAAGTTTGCAAAAAAACAAACAAAACCTAGAATAGTCAAGTAACACATAGGAATAAAAAAATTAAAAGACACACTATACCCAACTTTAAAACTTAATACAAAGTTAATTAAAAACTGGCTAGGATGAAAAGAAAGAAACATAAAACAATTACACAGGATATAATTTTCAAATATAGACTCTTAGAAATATAGTTGGCTAATGGGCCAGGGATTTAGCCCAGTGGTTCAAGCACCTGCCTCGCAAACACAAGGTTCCAAGTTCGATCCCCAGTACCAAAAGAAAAAAAAAAGAAATATAGTCAATAATATAGTTTAAACAAGAAGGGAAAATGTAAGAAGAAAAGTTAGTCATTTTAACAGATGATATGCAAACTAAATAAAGCAAAAACTATGCAACTCCCCCTAAAATTAACTCAAAACAGGTTGTCAAGATGAATGTAAAACACACAGTTAAGAATTTATAGAAGAAAAGAGTAGAAAATGCAATTAGCTTTAGATTTGGATGAGTTTTTGACAGCTCTAAAAAAAAAAGACATATGACAGCAAAATTGATAAACTGGACTTTACTCAATTAAATGTTTCTCTGCAAAGAATATTCTTTTTTTTTTTTTTAGTTCTTTTCTTGGTAAATTTTAGGTATACAATTTGTTTACATTTATCATTGGGTGTTTGTACCTGTACATGATATATCTTGGTTCTCACTTTTATTTTTCCCCATTACCTGTGCACCCTTCACCCCCTCTGCCCTTCCCTATTTACATAGACTTCATTTCCATTTTTTTCTCTTTTCTCATAGTTTTTCCTTTCCTCCTTTTCCTTTCCCCTTCCCCTCGCTTCACTCCTTCATCTTTGGACCTTTTTTCCTATTTCAAATTATCAATTATTCATTTTAATCATTTTAAACCTTGTTTACACTATCAGTTTCTCACACTAGTGAAATTATTCGGTATTTACACGTGTCCTATTTATTTCACTTAAGAGTATGGCCTCAATATGCATCCATTTAACTATAAATGACTCTAGTTTTTCATTCTTTATGGCTAAGTAGTACTCCATTTTATAAAAAACCCCACATTTTCTTTATCCAGTTTCCAGTTGATGGGCACTTGGGCTGATTCCAAGCTTTAGCTATTACAAACTTTGCTGCTATGAACATGGGTGCATATATATGACTGTGGTATGATTCTTTTAATTCTTTGGGGAAGATACCCAGCAGGGAAATAGGTGGGTCAAATGAGACCTCTAGTCCTAGTTCTTTGAGGTATCTCCATACTGATTTCCACAGTGGTTGCACCAGTCTGCACTCCCATCAGCAATGGAGAAGGGTTCCTTTCTCCCCACAACCCCACCAGCATTTGTTATTTGTTGATTTCTTGATAGCAGCCATTCTTTCTGGGGTGAGTTGGAATCTCAGTGTTGTTTTCATCTGCATCTCAAATGAGGAGAGATGTTGAACATTTTTTCATATATTTGTTTGCTGCTTTTATTTCCTTGTCTGAGAAATGTCTGTTCATTTCAGATGCCCATTTTTGAACTGAGTCTTGCAAAGAATATTCTTAACAGAATTTTTTTAAAAAACAGGTTCAGAGAAATATTTTTTCAAAACAAATATCTGAAATAAGACAAATCAAAAATATGTGAAAGTCCAGAGGAAGGGGCTTCCTGGCCATCATCCCTCCTGTGGCTCCTGGCCCAGAAGAAGGGGCTTCTGAGCTGCCATCCCACTGCTTCTGGTCCAGAGGAAGGGGCTGCCAGGCCACCATCTCTCCAGCCGCTCCCAGCCGAGAGGACAGGGCTTTGAAGCTGCCATCCATCTGCCACTCCTGGTCCAGAGGAAGGGGCTTCCTGGCCACCATTCCCACTGTTCCCAGCCAAGAGGAAAGGGCTTTTGGGCCACCTTATGTCCCACTGCTCCCGGCCCAGAGGAAGGGGCTTCCAGGCCACCATCCCTACCTCCGCTCCTGGCCCCTGTCCCACCTCTGCCAGCTCAGAGGAGGTGATCCTCACAGGCAGCAACAGCACCACTGACCCTTCAGTCAAAATGAGAAAACATGTAAATAAGTCTCAAAACCAGACTTCCAGATCATCTACAGCAACCCCAAAGGGAAATGAGACGGAACAATCTGATACTAACGACCTGAACCCACTGAACTGGCAACAAAAGGGGGCCTGGATAAAATGAAATCAGAAATAATTTCTCAGATTACAGGAGAAATTGTGCTCCTAGTGCAAGACATGATTAATAAATCTAGAGAGGAGCTGAGGAACATGATAGAATCCCAACATAGGAAACAAATGTAATCCATAAAACAGATGCAAATAGATTTCCAGGAGATGAAAAACTCCACTGAAAGTCGACACAGAAGAATGAGCCAATGTGAGGATAGAATTTCACATATAGAAGAAAAGATTGCAGTTAATGACCAGGAAAAGAAAAAATGTTTCAAAATTATAAGGGAACATGCGAAATCAATCCAGCAGCTTCTAGACAATGCAAAGAAGAATAACATAAGACTGATTGGAGTCAATGAAGAAAGAGGAGAGAGTACAGATGACATAAAAAAAACTCTTCACAGAAGTGATGGCAGAAAACTTCCCAAGCAGGGGAAAAGAACTTGACATACAGATAAGTGAGGCATAGAGGAATTCAGCTAGCCTTAATCAAAAAAAATCTACACATAGGCATATAATAGTTAGGATTCCAGAAATCCAACAGAAGAACAAAATTCTACAAGCAGTGAGAGAAAAGAAACAAATCACATACAAAGGAAAGCCCAGCAGAATCACAGCAGACTTCTCAATGCAAACCCTCAAGGCAAGAAGAGCTTGGAGTGATATGTCAAGCCCTAAAAGAAAACAGCCTCCAACCCAGATTGATGTACCCTGCAAAACTATCTTTCAAAATGGATGGAGAAATAAGATACTTTCATGACAAAGAGCACCTTAGGAACTTCGTGAATACCAAACCAGCACTCAAAAAAATTTTACACAATATCCTAGGAACAGACATTGAGGATCACAACCCCAGGAAGCAAAGCAGAATGAACCCTTCTGGCATGACAAGAAATTAAATGTAAAGGGGGAGAACCCAACAAAAAGAAAAAGTCATGGCAATGACAAGTCAATACGTTTCAGTTATAACCATCTACGTTAATGTTCTCAATTCACTAATCAAAAGAAATAGACTGGCAGAATGGGTCAAGAAGCAAAATCTAGCAATATTCTGCATTCAAGAAACACACTTAATTCAAAAGGAAACTCATACACTGAAAGTTAAAGGGTGGAAAACAATACTCCATGTGACGGGAACCTGAAAAAAAGCAGGAGTAGCTATCCTCTTTGCAGATCAAGTAAATTACAAACCAACACTGATTAAGAGAGATGAAGAAGGACACTACATCCTTGTAAAGGGAACAATCCAAGAGGAAGAGATGACAATCATAAATATCTATGCACCAGACACTAGTGCACCCAACTATATAAAACAAACACTAATGGACATGAAAAGTCATATATGCACTAATACAATTGTAGTGGGGGACCTCAACACCCCACTGTCACAAATAGATAGATCAACTAGACTAAAAATAAGTAATGAAATACTAGAACTCAATCGAACTCTTGAACAAATGAACTTAACAGATGTTTACAGAGTCTCCCACCCCACAAAATCAGAATACACATTCTTCTCAGCTGCACATGGGTCATTTTCCAAAATAGACCACATATGCACACATAGAACATGTTTAAGTAAGTGCAAAGGAATTGAAGTTATCCCCTGTATATTATCAGACCATAGTGCAATGAAATTGGAGATCCATAGCAAAAGAAATTCAAAAAATTTCATAAACACATGGAAATTGAACAACACACTTCTGAATAAACAATGGGTCACAGAGAAAATTAAAGAAGAAATCAGACAGTTCCTTCAATTAAATGACAATGACAATACAATATATTGGAATCTATGGGACACAATGAAAGCAGTCTTACGAGGGAAATTCATAGCAGTGAATACACATATTAGGAAAACAGAATGAGCCCAATTAAAGAACCTGATGCTTAACCTCAAGCTTCTAGAGAAAGAAGAGCAGGACAATCCCAAAGCTCATACAAGGGAGGAAATAATAAAGATCAGAGCAGAAATCAATGCAATGGAGACTAAGAGAATGATACAAAAAAATCAATGAAGCCAAGAGTTGATTCTTCAAAAGAATCAACAAAATTGACAAACCCTTAGCCAACCTTATCAGAAAAATGAAAGAAAAGGCACAAATCCATACAATTAGGAAAAAAGGGGTGAAATTACAAGAGACCCAACAGAAATCCAGATGACCATCAATACCTACTTCCAGAATCTATATGCCAATAAGGTGGAAAACACAGAAGAAATGAACAGATTTCTAGATACATATGAATTACCAAAGTTGAATGAAGAAGATCTAAAAATTCTAAACAACCCAATATCAACCAATGAAATTGGCATCATAATTAAAAACTTATCAACTAAGAAAAGCCTGGGCCCTGATGGCTTCACTGCTGAATTCTACAAGACACTTAGAGAGGAACTACTGTCACTACTGTTGAAACTCTTCAATGAAATTGAAAGGGAAGCAATACTTCCAAATTCATTCTTGGAAGCGAGCATCACCTTGATCCTGAAAGCAGAGAAAGACACAACCGTAAAGCAGAAATATAGGCCAATCTCACTAATGAACATAGATGCAAAAATCCTTCATAAGATACTGGCAAATAGAATGCAGAAGATCATCGAGAAGATCATACACCCTGACTAAGTGAGATTCATCCCAGGGATGCAGGGATGGTTCAAGATACACAAATCAATCAATGTAATACACTATATCAATAGAGCCAAGGACAAAAACCATATGATTATCTCCATAGATGCAGAAAAAGCATTTGACAAAATCCAACATGCATTTATGATTAGAACCCTACAAAAAATTGGAATACATTGTCTCTACCTCAAACTGATAAAAGCCATCTAGGAAAAACCAACAGCCAATATCATACTAAATGGTCAAAAACTGAAATCCTTCACACTAAAATCAGGAACAAGACAAGGATGTCCACTATCACCACTCTTGTTCAATATAGTTCTGGAAACATTAGCCATGGCAATTAGACAAGAGAAAGAAATAAAAGGAATAAAGAGAGGAAATGAAGAAGTCAAACTGTCATTATTTGCAGATGACATGATACTCTATATAGAAGACCTCAAGAACTCCACCAAAAGTCTTCTAGACTTAATAACCAAATTCAGTCAAGTAGCTGGTTACAAGGTCGACACACAAAAATCAATAGCTTTCCTCTACACCAATGACAGACTCACTGAGAGAGAATTAGGGCAAATAATTCCTTTCACAATAGCATCCAAAAAACTGAAATACCTAGGAATCAACCTAATGAAAGAAATCAAAGGCCTCTTCTCTGAAAACTATAGTACTCTGGAAAGAGATATTGAAGATGATATCAGAAAATGGACAGATATCCCCTGCTCCAGGGTAGGAAGGATTAATATAGTGTAAATGGCCATACTTCCAAAACTGCTATATAGATTTAATGCAATTCCAATTGAGATCCCAGCAGCATACTTCATGGAACTTGAGAAAACAATCCAAAAATTCATTTGGAGCAAGAAGAGACCCAGAATAGCAAAAGCAATTCTACGTAACGGAGACATGGCGGAGGGTATCACAATCCCCAACTTGCAACTATACTACAAAGCTACTGTGACAAAAGCAGCATAGTACTGGTAAAGAAACAGGCATGAGGACCAGTGGAACAGATTAAAAGATGGAGATACAACTCCAGACACACTCAGCCACCTCATTTTTGACAAATGGGACAAATACCCTCACTGGAGGAAAGATAGCCTCTTTAATAAATGGTGATGGAAAAATTGGGTTTGAACTTGCCAAAGAATAAAACTAGAGTTATATCTCTCACTATGCAGTAAACTAAGATCAAAATGGATTAAAGATCTCAATAATAAAAGAGAAACACTGAACCACCTGGAAGAGAGGTTAGGTAGAACTCTTGAATTCATTCGTGTAGGAAAAGATTTCATGAACAAAACCTCAGTTGCCCGTGAACTAGCACAAACAATCTACAAGTGGGATCTCTTCTTATTAAAAAGCTTCTGAACAGCAAGAGAAATCACCAATAGTGTGAAGAGACAACCTGCAAAGTGGGAAAATATTTTCACTTGCTTTTCCTCAGACAAAGGTCTTCTATCTAGAATCTATAAAGAACTTAAAATAATCAAACTTCCCAAATGTAAAGACACAATCCAGAATTGAGCATACGAAATCTATAGACATTTCTCACACAAAGAAGTAGAAATAGTAAATAAACATGAAAAAATGTTCAACATCACTGGTCATTCGAGAGATGCAGATGAAAACAATGCTGAGATTCCACTTCACTCCAGAAAGAATGGCTGCTATTATGAAATCAAGCAATAACAAATGCTGGTGGGGCTGTGAGGAAAGAGGAACCCTGCTCCACTGCTGGTGGGAGTGTAGAGTGGTGCAACCACTGTGGAAATCAGTATGGAGATACCTCAAAGAACTAGGACTGGAAGTCCCATTTGACCCCGCTATTCCACTGCTGGGTATCTTCTCCAAAGAATTAAAAGAATCATACCACAGTGATATATGTACACCTATGTTCATAGCAGCACAGTTTGTGATAGCTAAAACTTGAAAACAGCCCAAATGCCCATCAACTGAAGCCTGGATACAGAAAATGTGTTTTTTAAAAAATAAAATGGAGTACTACTCAGCCATAAAAAATGAGAAATTAGAGACATTTATAGCTAAGTGGATGCACATTGAGGCGATACTCTTAAGTGAAATAAATAGGACACACATGTATAAATACTGAATAGTTTCTCTGGTGTGAGAAACTGAAAGTGTAAATAAGGACTAAAATGTATAATAGGTAATGTGAAATAGGAAGAAAAGGGGCAAAGGGGAAGCAAGTGGGAGGGCTAGGGGAAAGGATAGAAGGGAATGAGATTAACATGAGAAAATGGAAAAATAGGAACAAAATCTTTGTAAATAGGGAGGAATGGAGGGGTTGAAGGGAGGGCTGGGCAAGGGTGAAAAATAAGAACCAAAAGAGACTATGTAAAGCTGCAAATTTCCAATGATGAATGTCATTATATTGTATACCTAAAATGTACTAATGATTAGAATGAATAATTGATAATGCAAAATAGGAAGAAAAGGTCCAAAGGGGTAGGAGTAGTGGGAGGGGCAGGGCAAAGGAAAGAAGGGAAAGAAAAAATGCTGAGAAATGGAAAAAATTGAAATAAAGTATTTGTAAATAGGGAAAGGTGGAGGGGGTGAAGGGAGGGCTAGGAATGGGGAAAGAGTAAGAACCAAGATGCATTATGTAAAGGTACAATTCCCAATGAAAAATGTAATTGTGTTGTATACTTAAAATGTACCAATAAAAGAATTTAACAAAAAAATGTGAAAATGCCTTACATTTCAATTATTAGATAATGACCACTTTGTTTAAAAAATAAACAAAAGACCTGAACAGACATCTCATCGTAGAAGGTAAACAGAAAAAACAACCATATAAAGTGATATTCAGCATCACCTGTTATTAGAAATTGCACATTAAAACTCTAATACACATCTGTTAGGAGAGTTAAAATGAAAAACACTGACAGTATCAATCATTGGCAAGGATACAGATATATAGGAACTTTCATTAATCGCTGGTGAGATTTCAAAGTTTCTTACAATTTCTTACAAAGTGAAATATATTCTTATTGTAGGATCTGATGTTGATGTTCCTGGAGATTTATCCCACTGATTTGTAGAATTATGTCTATTCTAAAACCACATGCAAAGTTTTATACAATTTTTATTGAAAAAAATTAAAGTAACATTAGATTATACATAAAGTATAAAAATATATATATCTATGAATCCACACTGATGTATATGTTTGAATCAAGTAAATGAGTTAGAAGATACAAATCTTCTATGAAGAACTTCAAATAATTTAGATTTTCCTCTCACAGAGCTGGTATGTAATTCTCCCTTTCTTCTGTGTAGGCTATCCTTATGTCTTCCTTGCAGAGAATAAATACGGAAAGGAGGAAAGAAAAAGGAACTGTGTGGAAACAGCAACAACAACAACAAAGCCTGATAAACTTTTCCTCTGCAAGGTGATCAAAGTTAGCAGCTACAATAAGTCACTGGAAGGTCTACAAAATACCTATCTTGTACTCCTCAAAACTGTCAAATTCATCAGCCACAAGGAAAATCCGAGAAACTGTCACAGTCAAGAAAAGCCTAAAGAGACATGATAAAATTCAATGTGTCATCTTGTATGGGATACTGAAATGGGAGAATAAAATTAGGTTAAAGCTAAGGGAAAAAAAAACTACTAAAATCTGAATTATTTATGAACTTTTGTCAAGAAAACTATACCAGTGATGTCTCACTAATTGTATTAAATGAACCATATTAATGTAAAGTGTTAATAATAGGATCCAGGATATAGAGTGTATGACAGCTGTCTGTAATATGTGCACAACTTTGTTCTAAGAGTGCAATAGTTCTATTTTTAAAAATTCTAATCATTTTAAAAATAATTTATTATTCTAAAAAGGCCATAAAGTCTACTGTCAACATATGCTACATTTCACGTTTCTGCTGAAACACTGTTGTATGCTGGATTGCAAAGTTCTATTTAAGCAATATTGCACCAAAGCAAGCACATTTTTCCTCATTACTTTTAATTAGTTCTTTAAAGAATATTGCTAAGAATAAAGATAAATGGCTAAGTTAACAATGCAGCAATGGTGAATAAATGATAAATCCTTATTTCGGCCTTTTTAGGCATCCTGTTCCAAATAAGATAGAACAGTAAAAATGTTATATAATTTCAACATACAATTCTTACACTTTAAAAAAATAAATACTTATGGGATCAAAAGGAACCTTTGTACATTTTGGATGAATGTAAATCAGTGCAGTCATTATAAAACACTCTATGGAGGTTCTTCAAAAAATGAAAAGTACAATCATCATGTGAAACAGGAATGCCTATGGTTAGCAGCACTACTCACAACGGCCAAGATATGGAATCAATCCAAGTGTCCGGCAACAGATGGATAGATATGTGTGGTGTGTGGATACACCCTCAGATGCTTCTCGGCCTTCACAAAGAAGGAAATTTAGTCATTTGGACAAAGCTGGATGGAATGAGAGAACATTATGCTAATTAGAACAAGCTGAGCATGTAAAGAAAAATGTCATATGTTCTCATATGTAGAATTTAAAAGTTAAAGTCATAGAAAGACAGAGGAGACTGGAGATTATATATACCAAGGGGTGAGGAGAATATGGAGATGATGAATGAAGGACATATCTCAGGAAGGATTTTTCTTTTGAGATCCACTTTGTAATGTTGAGAATAGAGTTAATAATAGAACTTTAAAGTTATTAAAGTATACAATTTCAAATATTTGAAATGATACATATGTTAACCAGCTTACATTAATTAATGCACATTTTATTCATAAAACATAACATTACTGCCTCATAAATATGCATAATTATAAACTGTCAACTTAGGATAAAAATCAAAAAGATGGCAAAAGAAAAAGATTTTTAGGTGCTATACTAAAAAAATAAAATTTTAAGATTGTAAACGTTGTTCTATTATACAATGAAGTGAAGCATCAGCATATACAATTACCTGTAATGTTTTTGCACATATTTGTTAACATTGGTGCCACAATTTTTCACTAATTTGGGGTTAAGTATTCATCTGGCTTTTGGCTATGTTTCAGTTTCTTCTCTAAGACTTTGCTTCATTTTTTTCTTATGTGAAACATGTACATCAAACTCCATGACATAATTTTTCATAATGAAAAATGTAAAATCAAGTTTTATATAAAAAGTTATTAAAATTATGCCAAGTGAAATCTTACATTTATACAACATAGACTATTTTTTAGATAAATAAAAAGTAGTTCTTTTTATTGAGTGACATTTTTGAAATGTGACATTTTTGTATATATGATTTTTGTGTACTTGAATTCATGATAGAATGAATAATTGTAAAGTTTATAAAGATTCCACCAGGTTAATAAAAATTAGATTGCTACAATATAAACATAAATGGTAAATGAACTTTCAAAAAGTAATTTCAAATTTCCATAATCCCAGAGCTATTGCTGTACCTAGGACTGATTTTGAAAGAAATCATGTATATTTTTTCTGATATTAGTTATACAAAGTTTATTTCTATAATTTAAAAAGGTACATTTCCAGGGCTAATGATGTAGCTTAGTGGTCCACAACTGCCTAGCATGTGTGAGCAAAATCTGAACACTTAAAACCAAATATTACATTTTCATTTTTAATGATTTTATAACCCCATTTTTATAAATAAGAATTTGGTTAATAGAAGAATAATTTAATGGATTTTTTTTGCCTAGAGCTTCAGAATACTGAAGAATTAAGTTTAGAATTAAGCTATATGGAAAAATCTGTTTATGTCACATGACTATGTAGACTTTCAAGCCTACTTGTACTAAATGAGATTTTGAGAAATTCAAATTAGAATTGAAGAGTGTATCCCTTCTAGAGCCATTATAAACAATCATCTATTTTTCATGGTCCAATTATAGAGAATGGTCTTCTTCTAAGAAGAAATATGAATTCTTTCCTTAGATTTTTGATTTCTGCTTTTTCAGATTTTGGTAGCAAATCGGAATCTGGTGATTACTAAAAACTTGGAGTTCAAACAATTAAAATGTCATTATATTTCTGGAAATAAAAACTGGTTATTGTGGTTAAATTTAATGGTTAAATTAAAGGCATTCCACATAAAAATCATGACTCTCCCAGTCTCAGAAGATGCATAGTGTGACCAGCACCTTGGCCTTCTTTTTCCAAGGACCCCAAGCTTGCTCCATGCTAGAGTTTTAACACAACATCACACTTCTTCCTCAGTGTGCTCTTCTGTCAACTCATTTCTGGTGAATACTGTGCTTCAGGGCTGTTATTTATTGTCACAATATTGCTACATCACAGGCCACCTTAAAATTTCGTGCTTTACAACAACAAAATGAAGCAAAAATAACCTTTGCAGGGAGGTCACAGTGCACTACAGAACTTTGGTGACACAAGTTAGACTTGGCTTATCTCGCCTAAACTCCTCTCATCTGTAGGAAGTTGGCCAGTTGCACAGGCAGCTGCTCTATGATCACTACTGTACTTGAGAAGACTCTGTGTTGCTCACATCTACAGTACCCTCAGAATAGCCATGGCAATGAGAAGAGTCCTAAAGGAAAGCAGAAATACTGAAGTATTTTGCCAAGCTTATGGCTGGTGGAAGCATCTCAGTGGCAAGAATAGAAGGTGTGTGGGAGGATACTGCCAAATTGTATAGATGCTGGAAAACATCAAAAATTGTGCTACTCATGCAATGAATTTTCCCCATACCTATGTATATATTTACCTGTATAAATGCTTATTCATATATTCTATGTGACATACTTTAATTTCAAGTCAAAACAACAATGGCAAATGCAGTTTTTCTACTTAACTTTCAACATTTCATATGTGCATCGATTCCATGACAAAATTATTAAATGTTACCTATGAAATCACCGTTGTTTCTCTGGATTTTAAATGTAGCAATTACTGGACTTCTTTCATGTTCTAGAACCATTTTATAGATCACACATCTGTTTCATGATCTCCACATTCTTTATTCTTTTAGATTCCCTGAAGTATTAATTACTGTATGAAATCACAATTTTTTCCTTAATTCAAATTTAGCAGCTTATCGGATTTCTCGCTCTCATTTTCTAGCATCATTTTAAACATCAGATATGTTTCATTTTCTCCTTGTTCCTTAGCTTGTTATAAGCCCTTAAGAATCAGTTTTCTGCTTTTCATTGTCTTTATAAATTCAAATATCTTCTGTTGTATTAAAATCATTTGTTTAGAAAAATCTATAATTTCTCTACTACCCATTAAATTGTAACCTTTTTAAATGAAATTATTTATTTATTTCTCCAGAATTAATTTATATACTATATGAATATCAATATTTGGTATTATCATACATGTAACATTATAACTAATATAATGATGTTTATTAGTGTCTAATATTGTGAGGAACTGTTGACAATTAGTATAATTATACATACAGCTTATGTATATCTGAAATAAGGATAGCTTTCATACTGTTAAGAGTGCAAATTTCTGGACCTTAATCTGATAGATTCTAATGCATTCTTACTTTAGTTGGTAATATTCTAATTATACAAAAGTTGATTTTAGAGGCAAGGCAATCGGCATCTAAATTCTGTGGTGTAGGAGATTTACATTGAAATGTGATCTTAATTATTAACCTATGTTTAGGGATAGAAAGACAAAAGGAAAAAATCTGCAAACAATTATAGGTGTTCTTGACCCAATTATTCCTAAGGGGATTGAGTGTGATATTCTTCAGGAGTAGAAGAGATGTTACTAAAGCTGGCTCCAACAGGGCAGTCCAGCTCTGTTACACAGAAGGCTATGAGTTCACATCTTATACAGACTGAATAAAAGCTGATGGACTTACACTATGGTTTCAACAAAGCCTTATCTTTTAAAAGCAGAAAATATTCCATGAATACATTAAGAATCAATTCAGATGAGTCTATCACTATAGTAGTAAGGAAAAAATTGATAAAAATATGGTTGTCTTTATAAGTGTGGTCCTGCAAAGTTATTGATATAAGACATTTTACTCACCAGTTCCCTTATTTGGTTTGATCTTTTTAATCAGAAAAGTTATTTGAACTATTATCAGAACCTAGTCAGCATAGGTTAGTGATCTATTTTACTGAGACACAGTGTCTCTGAACTGAGTGGATTAATATACCTGTTTCACTTGATCCCTGTTCTGTGAATCAGGAACATTGACAGGACATGAGAGGAGCAGATCATCTATACTCAGTTTCATGTCTGCTGGGGCTGGATTGGTTGACATCATTTCTTTTCTCACACGTGTAGTACCTTGCCTAAGACTGCCTACATGGCTGAGGAATAGTTAAAATCTCTCAATTGAAACAGAATGATCTACTTTATAAGAAAGGTGAAACAATATGGCCATCAAAATCGTTCTAGATGTTACCTAGAAACTAAGCAGGGACTCTGAACCCAGTGAAACATGCTTTTTTTTTTTTTTTTTTTGTACTGGGAATCAAACTCAGTACCAGGAGCTTGTGAGGCAGGCAGCAGCACCACTGAGCTAAATCCCCTGCAAAAAATGCTTCATTCTGTCATTTGAGTTTCTTAGTTCAGGAGTGTGTTGTTCTTTTAGACTTCCTCATAGCGCTTTAAAATTAGCATATTTGTACTCTTTATGTTGTTCCTTGTTTTTTTCTATGAATACAAAGTCAGGAGTTGCCAGGATTTCTTAAAGATTAGTCCCAGAACTGGCAGAACACTTAATGCAGATCACAGGGCATTCTGAATGAGTAGAGGAGCAATCAAAGAAAAAAACAAAATAAACAAAACATGAAAGTATCATGAAACGTTATCCATTAGTATCACCTGCATAACTTTTACAATGGGTTACATGCTACAATTTCTAATTTGAGGCCTAGCCTATGCAAAATACATTTTAACACTCCATCAAAGGTATTCAAAATCTTCTCTCATTACAGTACTGAGCTCAGGTTGGAAGTCAGAAATCTCATCATATACATTAAGTACATCAAGTACTTCATGATCATGTACATCAAGTCCAAGTATGGATCTGACATCTGTGGTTTTTTTCCAATCTGATAACTCACTAATTAAATAGATGAATTAAATTGTCTCTACATAAACAATGGATTGAATATGAGAACTTCATAGCTTCAGTGTTTTCATTCATATCAGGCTGGTTGATGAAAGTTACACAGAATTATTGGTTCCTAATCATTATAAACCCATCTGAACACAGGGAATCAGCCTTTATTAGGGCTCAATTTTAATGCCATGAATGAATCTACAAGATTCTTGTCTATACCTTCAACAGTTGTGATCTCTTTCATCTGCTTTACATGTACTTTTTCTCACCCAAAATACCTATACTTATATCTGAGTAGCTTTCTCAGCTTGTTTCTGCTGCAGAAAGTTGAAGACCTAGAAACCACTTTCCATTATGAAGTGTCACTTACAATGTGGTCTAAACTAATTATTTTTGTTTAGAAATATGTAGATTTGTGATGCATTATAAGAAACACATGTGCGCGCACACACATGCACAGAGATTCTCTTGAGGTAGGGCCCTCTACTCTAGGCTGAACATCAGGGGAATAACAGTTTTTACAGGTTTTATTTTCTAGTTCAGTGAGTCTCAATATGGATATTTAACAATTTTTCAGGCCTTGAAAAAATGTCCTGTAGGAATTTATTAAAACGGCTTTTGTTGGTAATTCTCATAATTCTCACAATTTTATTTTGTGCTTTTTGCAAAAGATCAGTTATTTTCTTATTTATTCCTTTTAGCTTTTATACATATACACATATGTATCACACAAAGAAATTTTAAATAAATACTTTGCATAAATACTTTGTCATTGTCCTCTTATGCATTCTAATAATTTCTTCAGATTTTTCTGGCATCTGCCTGCAGCTTCTGTAATACATCCACACTACTTATTTTACATTTGTATTATGACAACCCTGATTTAGTTCTTAATTACTTTAACAGTGCTCAAGATCAAACCCAGGGCCTTGTGCACAATAGGTAATACTGTACCATAGGTTTTAATTTTGAAGGTATATATATCTGATATTTTAGAGAGTTCTATTCTTGGCCTTTCCATTCACAGATGCATATATTGAAACTTGAATCACCCAAAGTGACTATATTTGGATGTAACACACTTCAAGAGACAATAATGTTAAAGGAGTTCATATGGGTGGGGTCCTGATCCTTTTTTTAATTAATCTTTTCCTTAAATTTTTTTACTGGCATATTTTAGGTATACAATATGTTTACATTTATCATTGGGTGCTTGTATCTGTACATGATATATCTTGGTTCTTATTTTTTCCCCATTATCTGTGCACCCTTCAACCCCTCCACCCTTTCCTATTTACATAGACTTTGTTTCCATTTTTTTCTTTTCTCATAATTTTTCCTTTCCTTTCTTTCCTTTCCCCTTCCCTTCCCTTCACCCCTACACCTTTGGACATTTTCCTATTTCAAATTATCAATTATTCATTTTAATCAGTTTAATCCTTATTTACACTTTCAATTTCTCACACTGACCCATTTTTAATGGTGATACCATAAAAAAGAGGAAGAGACAAAAAAGGATGCAGTGAGTGATATAGCAGCAATCGCAAGTTAGAGAGGTTGCAGGAATAAACAAACTTGATCTTGGACTTCCAGACCCCATAACTTGAAAAAAAAATTATGTTGTTTATATGCCAAGTCTATGATTTTTTTTCATGCCAGTTCCAAGAAACGAATACATCTACATAAGAACTTATTCAAGATATCCTGGATTCAAGCACTATTTAATGTGCTTCTGATTTCTTGGTTAGAGATTCAGATAAGATGGTGCGGAGACAAATGCTTTTTAAACCACAAGATGAGATTTCAAGATGATTGCCTTATGATACCTCTGGTGTGTCAGCTAAAGTTCCTTGAAAGACAGCTACCTAGTCAGGATCTTCTTTCAAAAAGGTAGTTACACTGCCAACAATATGGGGCTGAGTATTGTCTGAAAGGTACTCCAGCACTCTTCTGGGCTCTATGGTTTGCTGTGGCCCATGGGATTTTCAGCTCTCTTCCATGTGGACTTCATAGGTTATCTTAGCTGTCTAAACCTTCCTTCCTTTATCTAAGTATGATATTCTCAGAGTTGTTGACCTACATGATCACTGTAATGTTCCACAATTCACTGAAATCTGTGAATTTCAATTTATAAAGCCATGAATAATAACTCATTCAATTTTAATACTGATTATATGACTTAAAATATGTTTTGTGGCATTTTTTCTTTTCTTCCTCACTTCAGAGTCTTAATAGGTAAAAAGAAAATTCTCTGTATGCTATAAAATAATTTCTAGAGGATTTTTTCTTGTCTTACTGGATAGTTTCAAATGTTGTGCTTTTGAAATCATTGATTATTTTTTCTTCTGATTGATGATGCCTGCAATTGAAGCTTTGCTTTGCATATTTTATTGTATGTTTCATCTCCAAGGTTTTTGAGTTTTTAAAATTATTAGTATTTCTGTTACTTTCTCAAACTTATTTGTGTATTGTTTTTCAATCTTTATATAATTTATACTTATTTTTGTAATATTTAACATATTATTCTGAAGTCTTTGTTTATCTTTCTCCATTGATCTTCATTACTTTAAAATCTATTTTTAGAAATTTATTAGTTTCTTCTGGCAATGTCATAATCCATGATTCTTTGCAACTTTTGTCCCTGTGTGCTTCTGGTCGCACCACTGAAACAGCGATATCTTTCAACCTTTATACTTATATTTTGGCTGGGAAATATTTTCACTATTTAGTCTAGGTTTCTGCATGTGCCAAATCATAATGGCCATTGGCAGATATGCTCTTCTTTCCTTCTGTCTGGTTCTCTGGTCAGAGTGGGGCACTGACTTTGCTCTTACATCATGAGTCTACGTGGAAACACTGAAATAACTTCTGATTTATTAGTATTGGAGGGTACATTCCCTGCACAGAGGGCTCCGCTGCTTGGATTCTTCATTTAGGCATAGCTAGGTACTAAAATTGAGGCAAAGAAGAGTGGCTGCTTGGGATGGCTGTATCTGGAAAGTATACTTTGAGGAAATACATGATTTAGCCTTGCCTCTGCCTGAGCAAAGCTGGGCAGGATAGCTGTCTACCTAGGAACTCCAGTCATCAGGACTTCTGGAAGTGACTGTTCAGCCTGTGGGCAATGCAGCCTCAGACCATGTCTTCTGCTATCTCGCTGCTGTTCAAAGAGAAAACCAATTAGATTATCTTCTATAATACTTTAAATGTTCTATAACTAAAGTTGCAACATCTAAAAATAATAATTTTAAATCTACTTCTATGTATATTAGTTGTTTGACTCCAAAACTTTCTGAAAAGCTAGAAGTATCTATAAATTTCTTCAAGGTAATAGTCACTAGATATATTTTTACTATTAAACAATTGAAATGACCTAGTGTAATTGGATAAGTAGTATTTTAACTTAATGTTAATTAATATAAATTTATATTTAAATATCCAAATTTAACTAGTGGCTATGTAAGTTAACTAGTAATTTGAATTCCTCAGATGTAGTCGATTAGCATCTAGGGAAACTGGATGCCAGTCATGTAATTAAACATGAATGGAGTCACATATGGAAACTAGGTGCATATTAGACATTCATACGTCGCAATCAGAAGTTAGGTAGGAATTAATGTTATGTACTAATTGATGAGATTACAAAATACCTAGAAAAGTAAAAACAATGAATGCAACCTATATTTGCTTTCTTCTAAACTATAGCACCATAAACTGTTTTAAGGAACAAAAATTAATTTTCACACAGCTTTGCAAGCTAGAAGTCTAAATTGAGGCATTGGCAGATTTTAGTTTTGTTCTAAGTTCTCTACCATTGGCTTGCTGATGACTATTTTGCCTATGTCTTTACATTACCTTTCCTTTATGTGTGACTGAGTCCTAATCAACTTGTCTATAAGAGATATCAGTAATATTAGATTAGACCTCTCCTCAATGACTTTATTTTACTCTATTTTTTAAAGATCCTACCTATCTCCAAATACATTTATGCATTGCAGTACTAAGTGTTAGTACTTAAACATATGAATTTTTATAAGACAAATTTACCCCCTGAAACAATACATATTACTTAGCTATTGATGCATAGCAAAGCTCCATAAAGAAACTATCACTTAGTAGCACTCAAGTAATTAAAATTTACTCAATTGAAGAGTTGACTTGTTTAACAATTTTGTTTCTCACTATAAGTATGTGGGCAACTCTGTTTCAGGCTGAAGAAGCTTGAATCCATTCGGTTCCACATTACTTTTATCTTCTTGGGGAAATGATTCAAGATGGGAAATGGTTTTCTGCTTAATGAATACACATTGACCCACCAGGTGGCAAGTCAAAAAAAGTGTGAGACTTCCTCAGTTATCATTGGCCAAAAACAAGTCATATAGCTAATCCCCAAAACAAGGGAAGGGGAAGTATACTCCATATAAGTTGAGGAATCTGATGGATAGCATTTGGAAACAGGAAGAAAATTGAGGTAACTACTAAAATTTACCATGAAATGTTTCATATTTTGAGATTCATGAAAGGTCAAATCTACAAAGCCAAATTCCATCATCAAAAAAATGAAAAAAAAATGACAGATCAAATAGAGGAAGCCAAAATTTATGCATACCAGTGTAAAAAAGCATGGAGTGAAATTAAACAGGCTCTTAGGAGAGTTGCTGAGAAGGGATCCACATAGTAGAGATATAAGTTGGACATCTGTAATGTCAGTAAAGGATTAGTGTAATTAATGGCACTTGACTTTGGGAGAACAGAAAACACTTGGTTAGGAACTAGCTGTAGATTTTGGTTTAGTTCTACCATTAATACAAATAAGTAATAATTCATTGCTATTTTTCTAACAAAATATTTTGGCCATTCCTATTTTAACTCACTATATAAAAGGATACAAAGGACTTTTTATTTTACATTGAAGAAAAGTAGCTACAATTGAAATCGCTTGAAATGATGCATATCCTTAATCTTTATGAAATAAGTAGCATGGAGTATTTGCATAAGACTATATTTATGATGCTTCCTTATGCTTGTGTTTGTTTTTCATTAATTATATAAGATCCTCTAAAACCACCTAAATCCCAAAGTGGTGTAGGCTGCATTCCAAAATTGGATTTTTATGTGTAACATGCAGATGTGTAAACCTGATCCTGAGTAAAGTACTTAATTCAATTGTGCATGGAGACACTATTCTCCATTTCTCTTCTGCCTTTACTATTGCATAAATATTATTATTATTATTTCCAAATTTAATGTAAAATTACTCTTTATGAGTATATAAAAAACTGTTACTCAAAATCTAAACTTGGAGAATAAGGTAAACTACTTTCAAGAACAGTTGTTTTAGTTTTAAAAGAAAATTTTGTGTGTGCTTCTTTTAAGAAAAGTATGGACAATGATTTAATTTTTCTTAACATTGCCCTTAATGTAAAAGGTCATACATTTTGCTTACTTCTAAGCATACCACAGATGGAGTTTTTTCATATTTACTTTGAAACTCTAAATGAATAATTTTATTGACTAAATTCTGTCCCCTTCAAATTCCTAAAACAGGTAATTACAGTTAAATGAAGCCATTGGTCCCAGCTCTAAGCCAATATGTGTGGTATTCTTACAAGACTAAATTTGGACAAATGTGTATGTGCTTAGGGGAAAATCGTATTTGGACACAATGAGAATATGGCCATCTACAAGAAAGAAGAGAGAATGAATCCAACCCTGCTGATATCCTCATCTTGGACTTCCAGCCTTTAGAACCATGGAGACATAAGTTTCTGTTATCATGTAATCTGTGATGTACTGTGATGACAGTCTTTATAGAGGTGTGGTGTCAGTGATATAACAGCAGGAAGGAGCAAAACTGTCTCCTGTATTCATCAATACACCATTCTTCAGTAAAACACATAATAATAACAAACTCAGAAGCACTACACTGTACTGTAAATATCACAAGGCTAAAACAAAATGTCGTCCCCAGTCAGTAGATACCATCCTACATGACCATGATCTGCACAAAGGTGCCCTAACTTTTGCTTGGTCAGTACTGTGTGAAACAATTAGATGTGAGATTTCACACAACTAGATCATTCTAAATGTTTCAGCTGCTGTCTTGGTAATTTGAACTTGGAAGTGCAAATCAGTTGTTTGACATTTTATAGGAATATTTTGAGTTGAAAAATGCTCTGAAATATGTCACAAGGATGCAGCAGCTCTAGTGGCTATACACAAAAAAGTAGTTTTAAAAAATTCAACATTATAAGGAAACTGAATCCATGGAGCAAAAAGACTACAAGGAATGGAAGTGCTTAATCATTACAAAGCAACAGAAGAAGGAGGAGAAGGGAAAGGGAGAAGAAAGAGAAAGAAAGAGGTGGCAGGGGGAGAACAGAGATGGGAAATTAGAGAGAGCATACATGATAATTAGAGTAGGCCATCAGAATCCTACTGCTAAACTGACAAAACATTCCCATGACAGAGGCCCAGTCTCTATAGATCTGGAGAATTTTTTTCAGCACCTCAAATCTTTCCCTTGTTGAATGAACTGACTGAATGACCACTCGAGGACACCTAAGAAATTTTGTGTGTCTTTTTTTATTAGTACATGTTAGTGATACATAAGGTATGCATTCATTATGGGGAGTAGGTTTGTGTAAATATCATATCTTAATTCTTTTTACTTGCCTTTCTCCTTCAATTATTCTTCCCTCCATTTTTAGATCCCCTTCTGATTTGCAAAAGCTATCTCCCTGTTTTTTATTATTTACCTTTGATTTTGCTCTTTATTTATACTGCGGATTTCTATGTATGTGAAACCATGCAATATATAAGCTTCTGTGCCTGAATTATTTCTGTAAGAATTACCACCTCAAAGTGTGTTCATTTTCCTACAAGTGACTCAAATTTATTCTTCTTCGTAAGTGATTAATGCTCCTTTGTGTATATACACATACCACATTTTTTATCCATTCATCTGTCGAAGGACATATAGGTCACTCCCAAGATTTAGCTATTTTGAGTTGTCCTGCTATAAATAAAGATATACATGAATTTTTCTAATATAATGTGTTTAAATCTTTTGAAAAGATACTTAGAAAGGGAAGATTTGGGTTGAACTGAGGAATCTCCATACTAATTTCCATAGTGGTTTACCTACTCACAAACGTAAAAGGATTTCTTTTTCCACATAGACTTTCCAACATTTGTTTTTGAGTTTTTAATGATAGCAAGTCATTCTGGAGTCAGATGGAATTACAGTGTTTTAATTTATATTTCTCTAATGATCAAAGATGTCAAACATTTTTTTCATGTACTTATAGGACATTTGTATTTATTGTCCTTTTTAAATTGGATCTTTTATTTTAGGGAGTCTGTATTATGGATACTTTTAATATTCTAGATTTTAATCCTCTGTCCAAGTAGTAGCTGGCAAGTTTTTTCATTCTGTAGGTTGTTGCTTCACACTGTTGGCTGTTTCTTTTGCTGTAAGGAGGTTTTTGATTTGATATCTCCTATTTGGTCTTCTTGATGTTATTTCTTATGCAACTGAGGTTCTGTTCAATAAGTCCTTGTTCATGTTACGTCTTCAAGAATTTTACCTATTTTATCTTCCAAAAGATTAAGTGTTTCTGTTTTAAAATTTAGGTTTTTGATTCATTTTGATTTTTTATCAGTACATGTCTCTGGTAATGTTTGCAATTCTTGTGTGGACCTGGTAGTACCTAACTGTCTTAGTTACTTTTCTGTCATTGCTGAGACAAAATACCTGACATCCAAAGTAAAAGGAGGAAAGGTTTATTTAGCTCACAGTTTGTAGAGGTGTCAATCCATAATCAACTGGCTCCAAGGCGGGGTGGCACATGGCAGAGGGGCATAACAAAGGAAAAACAACATGGCTCACACAAGGTAGCAAAAAACAACAAGGGGTCTTAAGAGCATCTTTCTACCCCTTTGATCTTGTCAAAACTACTTAAGGTGGGTAGTCCTCATGTCCTTAATCCTGGTGCCCTCAGGCCTAGCCCCAGCATGAATCAGGCACTTATTCTAGATTCAGCCACCTCCAAAATAGTCCCAACTCATTCACATGAGGCTTTGGGGGAACTTCTTAATTCCGTGTTCATCCTTTTTCCCTCCCCCATCTCTTTGTTTCATTCCCATTTGAGAATAATCTATCTCTCCACACCCTATTGTCTTTTATAATCGTATTTATATGTTAGGTTTCTCATGTAAGAGAACCATGCCATATTTAAGCTGGTGGGTCTCATTTATTTCTTTTAATATTATGGTCTCAAGGTGCAGCCATTTTCCTACAATGACTCAACTTTATCTTTTCCTTATGACAGGTAGTACTCCATTGTGAATAAAAACAACATTTTACTTTAGTATGCGGTGAGATATTAGTCCAGGTTCAGTCTTCTGCATGAATATCGTCAATTTTCCTAACATCATTTGTTAAAGGGGCTCTCATTCCTCCATTGTGTGTTTTTGGCCTCTTTGCCAAAGATCAGTTATATGAATGTGCCTGCAGTTGTTTTCACATATACTATTCATATTTACCTTTTTTCTTTAATAATACCCACTGCACCAAGTAGCCTCTGTGGAGTTTGGCAAATTATAACAAAGGATCAGCCATAAGTAGAGGGCAGTTTCTCCATCTGCTTTATTTTAAGGAGTATCATGAAAATCTGAAATTGAGCTTAGTAATGCAACATGGTAGGTATTAACAAACCATTATATCAAAACACGGTGTGATGCAGGTACTGTAATATTACTTGCACTTTAAAATGAATTGTTCTCCCTCATTAGGATGCTTGTTATAAAAATAAATAAAAATCAAATGTTAATCAGGATGTGGAAAAAGTGAAACCCTTGTGTACTGCTAGTGAAAATGTAACGGGTTCCAAATTATATTAATGGTAGAATTACCATATGATCTAACAATTTCACTTATGTGTATATATCTAAAAGAATTGGCAGCAGAAACTTCCAATTTCAATTTTCATACATATATTCATAACAACAATATTTACAACTTACCAGGGGAGGAAGAAACCCACAATGCAAGTGTGCACCGACAAATAAATAAACAAAATGTACATATATACATGTGTCTGTGTGTCTGTGTGTGGAATTGAATTATTATTCAGCCTGAAATGGAAGGAAATTCTGACAGCGTACAACTCTGATGAAACTGGAGGGTATTGTGTTATGTGGTATAATCCATTCGCAAAAATACAAAACTGTATGATGTCTTTTATATGTGCTGCCTAGAGCCAAATACATAAAGGTACAAAACGAGAATGCTGGTTTTCAGGGGCTGGGGGAGGAAGGAATGGATATACACTTTCAGTTTTTCAAGAAGAGATAATAATGGAGGTGATAGTGACGACAGGTGCACAGAAATACACAGGAGCTTAATACCACTGAGCTGTACTCATAGAAATAGCTATTTCTTTATTTAGTTATTTATTTATTTTCATACAAATAGTTATTATGGCAAGTTATAGGGGATGCAGTTTAACACTTAAAATGATTTAGGAAGAAAAATAAACTCCCCAATCATATAGAACATGAAATCCCAGAGTGTGGATACAATTAAAATTTCTCTGATTCCAGTTGTTAGGTTCCTCTCAAATCTTTTCAATGTGTAAGCTCTTTGGTGAAGAGCAAACATACCGTACAACTGTAAAAGGTGCTTTGTAATTTGAAATAGTACTTTGTTGTCTATGGTTACAAATTATTTTTAAATAGTGAGATGCTAAGTGATTCTAATGCCATTCAAAGAAAAATCAGGTACAGCAACATTTAACAATGGGCAGTCTTCTTACCATCTATTTAAGGACACTATTCTTTACAGTATTAATAATGCATAGGTGTTAAAGATCATCACCTGTGCAGAGTCTGCAGATCTAGATGAAAGTGTAGACTTGTCACTATGATCTTAACAGAAGGGGAAAATGTCAAGCTTTTCAGTATCCAATCCCTCATTGGCTAAAATGTCACTTTGTGCATGGAGACACTCTATTTATTACAGAATAATCTAAAGATTGCAGAAAACCAAAAGTTGTTCTCAAGTAGATATAATTATATGAGTACTTAGAAACATATCATATAAAGTTATGATGCTAATAATAATCTCTTTTTTATGTGCATCAAGAACACCTGAAGTTATTTCTTTAAAAATCATAAAAGCATTTTCACCTTTTCCCCTTGCTTTAATAAATGTTGGCATTTTGACATGAAACATTTTTTTTTCCAAAGGAGGTAGAAAGGTAGGTGTTTCTATGCCTTAC
Organism: Heterocephalus glaber; assembly: GCF_053883595.1. Taxonomy (NCBI): domain Eukaryota; kingdom Metazoa; phylum Chordata; class Mammalia; order Rodentia; family Bathyergidae; genus Heterocephalus; species Heterocephalus glaber. The sequence continues at coordinate 28,225,852 of NW_028258372.1, forward strand.
ATAGCAGAAAGATGAATCTAATTAGCATTGAGTTAAACTACCATATAAGCATTAGTAGTACATATGTTTGACATTTAATGGAATATAACAAAAGGATTTACTCATCAAATTTGATACGCAATATACACAGCATTCCTTGAAAGATGACTGCTTAGAAAGCCAATGTAAGAAATTCTGACTATTCACACAAACATAAATTTATTTGATAGGATGATTATACTAACAATATGTTAGCAGTGACTTAAATATTATTCAGGTTGTATCTAAAATATTATTTTGTAATTTTAATAAGTATGTGATTTACAAAGAAAGTTCCAAGCACACTAGAAAATTTGTGTTTAGTTATGAGACCTTGGTTTCATAGTTAGTAAGTCATGCTGGGGTTTTAAGAAGAATGTATGTATAGATGATATAGTTTGTTTTTTATAGTATTTTTTTTTCCTTTTTTTATTATCAAAACTCTAACTTTACTGATCATATAGCCCCAGCCATGAGTCATTATTTTAAAATGAATCATGATATTCTCATGCCCTTTGTTGTTTTGATAACTTTCCCAGCCTGCCTTGCAATCACACATACCCATGTTTATATACTATCCAGTTGAGAGTTATAAATCTGGGTTATAAATCTGAAATATTTGTATAAATCAAGATTGAAAAATTCTTCTCTTTTAAAAGAAAAAGAAGAAAAGTAAAAGGATCAAGAAGAAGAAAAAAGATACCAACCATGTAATTGTTTTCCTGCTTGGGAAATTTGTGAGAAATTAACGTTATTTTATATCTCTCATGAGAATACAGTTCCTGGGCATTTGGATACAAAGCAAGAGACTACACAATATTTACTAAAATGAAAAATTTCAATGATAAATTAACACAAATATCTTGTGAGTACTTTGAATTTCAAATATGCTTATCAAACTGTATTTATTTGTAGGAAAAAATACAATTCACATAGAGTAAAACCACTACACTTGCTCAAATACTATAAAAATGAGTCTCAATGAGTGAAAAAAAATTTTGACTCATCCTTAATAAGATAAAAAAAGAAATATAAAAGAGTCAGAATGGACTAATAGCCAAAATCAAAATCTAACTGCAAACTACCTCAATATTTTCATTTTAAGAAAGAAGGTTAAAAACTTTGCTTTCAGTTTAACTTTACCTAGCTGTTACAAATGTGAGGATGAAAATATCTCTCTTCCTTTAACCTGAGGAAACAACAAAGCTGGGTTTTTAAAAATATTATCCTTATGTAACATTTCCTCATCAATGACTTTGTAAACTATAAAGACATTTTTTATTTTATTTGAGAAATATGATGCTAATGAACAACTCTTTTCCCCTAGAATTAATGTCTTTCTTTCTTCCCTTCTTTCTTTTTCTTTCTTCTTAAAATGTATAATAGATAATGTAAAATAAGAAGAAAAGATTCAAAGGGAAAAGGGTAGGGGAAGTAGGGGTAAGGGAAAGGAAAGAAGGGAAAGAAAAAAATATGAGAAAAGGGAAAAATGGACACAAAGTCTTTATTTCTTTATTTTTTGAGCCAGGTTCTCACTAATTTGCTTTGTCACCCTTTCGCCTCATACTCCCAAAATATTTCTCCTTAAAATATAAAGGATGGTGGAGTTAAAACCAATTAAAATGCAGGAGTAGCTCTGTTTTCCCTGTGTATTTGCTAAAGAGTAGAAGACAAACATTTATATCTAAATGGATGCACATCGAGGCCATACTCAAGAGAAATAAATAGGACACGTGTAAATACTGAATAGTTTCTCTGGTGTGAGTAACTGAAAGTATAAATAAGGTCTAAAAAGTATAATAGATAATGTGAAATAGGAAGAAAAGGGGAAAAGGGAAAGGGAAGTGGGAGAGGTAGAAAAAGGAAAAGGAATGGAATTATTACGAGAAAATGTAAAAATGGAAACAAAGTATTTGTAAATAGGAAGGAGTGGAAGGGTTGAAGGGAGGGCAGGGTAATGGGGAATAAAATAAGAACCAAGAGAGATTATGTAAAGGTACAAATTTCCAATGATGAATGTCATTATATTGTATACCTAAAATGCACCAAGAAAATTAATTAATTAAAAAAAAGAATACCGGCCGTAAAGCTGTAACTCCAGATATATTAAAGACAATTGATATTTATTTAGCACTTTATAAAATCCTCATCAGTTCAGAATTGTTTATTAACTTTGTATTTTTAGAGTTTACAGGGTCATAAAAATAAAATAGTAGAAGACAAATCTAGATCTACAAAGAGAAAAATTCTTCCTATTTGTGTCTCTTCCTGCCTGGCCCTCTGCCCAAAACACATCTTTCTACATGAGACAGGATGTGAATTCTTTTATACAATGCTTTCTTATTAGTTCAGAAATAAGCACACCAACAAAATTTGGAAACAGATTTTATTCTTTCCTATGATTTCCCCACCTTTAGGCACTTCATGCTGCTTTTCTCATTGTCATTTTAATCTAAAATTCACTGCTTTTTGTTAAAAATTGCATATAAGCTATTACACTAGCCACTGCCTTGAGCCACTTTTAAAGTGAGATTTCTCTCTCTGATGTGCACTCCACACGTTGATAAACTTGCTGGTTTTTCTTTTGTTGTGCTTCCTTTGTTTCAGAGATTTGTCCAAACTTTGAAATCGTGGAAGTTGAGAAACATATATATTCTCCTCTTTCATAACAAATATATTCCCTTATCTATATTGAACTACATGTTTGATATGTTTTGAGGATAAAGTCTCAATTAAGTTTTCCTATGTTTGTATTATATTTAAACTTTTGCCTGTTTTATGTACTAGAAGAGAAGTATGGACTACATTCATTTGTTTTGTTATAAAAGTCTCATTTCTTGATATTCAGAAAAATCATGACTGTGAGCATATTATTACATGAACTTACACTGTATTATCCTCTCTCTAGTAGGTAACATTGAGAATATTGAAAAAAGTAATGGCACGTATATATTGGCAAATACAGATCATACTTATCCATATATATATACATCGTACATATCATCTCCATCGCCATCTATCATGATTTGTGGAATATGAGCTGGGGATATTTATTCTGGAAATTTAAGAAAAAATATTTTTTCAAGAGCTAAAGACAATTTAGTTGATTGTGGTAAAATACTCTTTTTTAATCACATACAGGATATATCAATGATATTTCTGTTTTAAAAAGTACAATAGATAACCACAAATCCTATCGTGCGTGTTTATCCCACTTTTGTAGTTCTTTATTTTATTTCTTTTATCCTTAAATTCTTTTATTGGTACATTTTCGGTATACAATATGTTTACATTTATCATTGCGTGCTTGTACCTGTACATGATGCATCTTGGTTTTTATTTTTTCCCCATTACCTTTGCATCCTTCACCCCCTCCACCCCTCCCTATTTACATAGACTTTGATTACATTTTCTTCTTTTCTCATAATTTTTCCTTTTCCTTCTTTCCTTTCCCCTTCCCCTCCCAACACTCCTACCCCTTTGGATCTTTTCCTATTTCAAATTATCATTAGTTATTCATTACTAATTCTTTTAATTGTTATTGATACTTTCAGTTTCTCACACTAGAGAAACTATTCAGTATTTACACATGTGTGTCTTATTTATTTCACTTAAGAGTATGGCCTCAGTATGCATTCATTTAGGTATAAATGTCTCTAGTTTCTCATTCTGTATGGCTGAGTAGTACTCCATTTATTTTATTTTATTTATTTATTTTTAAATATATATATTTATTGGTACATTTTAGGTATAAAATACATTTACATTTATCATTGGGTGTTTGTACCAAAATATGATGCATTTTAGTTTTTATTTTTTCTCCCATTACCTGTGTACCCTTCACTCCCTCCACCCTTCCCTATCAACACAGAGTTTGACTCCATTATTTTTTTCTCATAAATTTTTTCTTTCCCTTCTTCCCTTTCCCCTTTCCCTTCCACCATCCCCAAACCCTTGGACCTTTTCTTATTTCAAATTATCAATTATTTATTTTAATCATTTTCATCCTTATTTACACTTTCAATTTCTCACACTAGAGAAACTATTCGGTATTTACACGTGTGTCCTAATTATTTCACTTAAGAGTATGGCCCCAATATACATCCATTTAAATATAAACGTCTCTAGTTTCTCATTCTTTATGGCTGAGTAGTAATCCATTTTATAAAAAAAAACACATTTTCTTTATCCAGTTTCCAATTGATGGGCATTTGGGCTCTTTCCAAGATTTAGCTATTACAAATTGTGCTGCTATAAACATAGGTGCACATATAATCGCTATGGTATGATTCTTTTAATTCTTTGGGAAAGATTCCCAGTAGGGGAATAGCTGGGTCAAATGGGACCTGTAGTCCTAGTTCTTTGAGGTATCGACATACTGATTTCCACAGTGGTTGCACCAATCTACATTCCCACCAACAATGGAGAAGGGTTCCTTTCTCTCCACACCCCTGCCAGCATTTGTTATTGGTTGATTTCTTCATAACAGCTATTCTTTGTGGGGTGAGGTGGAATCTCAGTGTTGTTTTCATCTGCATCTCTCGAATGACCAGTGATGTTGAACATTTTTTCATATATTTACTTGCTGTTTTAACTTCTTTGTCTGAGAAATGTCTGTTCATTTCAGATGCTCATTTTTGAATTGGGTCTTTGAATTTGGGAGGTCTGATTTTTTTCAGTTCTTTATATATTCTTGATAGTAGACCTTTGTCTGAGCTACAGCTGCTAAATATTTCTTCCCACATTGTCGGTTGTCTCTTAACTCTGTTGGTAATTTCTCTTGCAGTGCAGAAACTTTTTAATATGATGAGATCCCAGTTGTTGATTCTTTGTGCTAGCTCTCATGCTACTGAGGATTTGTTCATAAACTCTTTTCCTATGCCAACATCATCAAGAGTTCTACCTAACTTATCTTCCAGCAAGTTTAGTGTTTCTGACTTAACATTTATATCTTTAATCCACTTTGATCTTAGTTTAGTGCACGGTGATAGGTATGGGTCTAGTTTTAATTTCTGACAGGCTGAAATCCAGTTTTTCCAACACCATTTCTTAAATAGGCTATCTTTCCTCCAATGAGGGTGGTTGGCTCCTTTGTCAAAGATGAAGTGACTGAGTATGTCTGGAGTTGTTTCTGCATCTTCTAATCTATTCCACTGATCTTCAGATCTGTTTCATTGCCAGTACCATGCTGTTTTTAGCACAGTAGCTTTGTAGTATAGTTTCAAGTTGGGGATTGTGATACCCCCAGCCATGTTTCTGTTGCCTAGAATTGCTTTTGCTATTCTAGGTTTCTTCTGTTTCCAAATGAGTTTTTGGATTGTTTTCTCTAGTTCTGTGAAGTATATTGTTGGAATTTCAATTGGCATTGCATTGAATCTATATAGTAGTTTTGGAAGTATGGCCATTTTCACCATATTGGTTCTTCCTACCCAGGAGCAAGGGATATCTTTCCATTTCCTTATATCCTCTTCAACCTCCTTCTTCAGAGTGCTGTAGTTTTCAGTGTAGAGGTCTTTTGCTTCCTTTGTTAGCTTGATTCCTAGATATTTCATTTTTTTAGATGCTATTGTAAAAGGAATTATTTCTAGAATTTCTCTCTCAATGAGCCTGCTATTTGCATCTAAAAAGGCTATTGTTTTTTGAGTGTTAACCTTGTATCTAGCTACTCTACTGAATCTGCCAATTTGGTCTAGAAGACTTTTGACTGAGTTTTCTGGGTCTTCTATGTAAAGTATCATATCATCAGCAAATAATGACAGTTTCACTTCTTCCTTTCCTATCTTTATTCCTTTTATTTCTTTCTCTTGTCTAGTTGCTATGGCTAATGTTTCCAGAAAAATATTGAACAGGAGTGATGATAGTGGGCATCCTTGTCATGTTCCTGATTTTAGTATGGAAGTTTTCAGTTTTTGACCATTTAGTATGATGTTGGCTGTTGGTTTTTCATAGATAACCTTAATCAGCTTGAGATAAAGACCTTCCATCCCAATTTTCTGTAGCGTTTTAATCATGAATGGGTGTTGGATTTTGTCAAATGCTTTTTCTGCATCTATTGAGATGATCATATGGTTTTTGTCCTTGACTCTGTTAATATAGTGTAGTACATTTATTGATTTATAGATGTTGAACCATCCTTGCATCCTTGGGATAAATCTAACTTGGTCAGGGTGTATGATCTTCTTGATGAGATTCTGTATTCTGTTTGCCAGTGTCTTGTTGAGGATTTTTGCATCTATGTTCATTAGGGAGATTGGTCTGTAGTTCTCTTTTTGGGTTGGGTTTTCCTTGGTTTTGGAATCAAAGTAACACTTGCTTCCAGGAATGAATTAGGAAGCCTTGCTTCCCTTTCAATTTCCTTGATGAGTTTAAAGAGTAGTGGCAATAGTTCTTCTTTAAATGTCTTGTAGAATTCAGCAGTGAAGCCATCAGGACCTGGGCTTTTTTTTGTTGGTAAGTTTTTTAATTACATTTTCAATTTCACTCATTGAAATTGGGGTTTTTAGAATTTCTATATCTTCTTCATTTAATTTTTGAAACTCATATGTATCTAGGAGCTGGTCCATTTCTTCTGTGTTTTCCATTTTATTAGAGTACAGGTTCTCAGAGTAGGTATTGATGATTCTCTGGATTTCTGCTGGATTTGTTATGGCTTCCCCTTTTTCATTCTTAATTGCATGTATTTGAGCCTTTTCTTTCCTTTTGTTGATAAGGTTGGCTAAAGGTTTATCAACTTTATTTATTCTTTCAAAAACCAACACTTTGATTCATTGATTTTTTTTTCTATTGTTCTCTTAGCCTCCATTGCATTGATTTCTGCTCAGATCTTTATCATTTCCTTTCTTGTACAAGCTTTGGGTTTGTTATGCTCTTCTTATTCTAGGAGCTTGAGGTTCTGCATTAAGTTATTTAACTGAGTTCTCTCTGTTGTCCTAATATGGGCATTCACTGCTATGAATTTCCTGCATAGAACTGCTTTCATTGTGTCCCACAGAATCCTGCATGTTGTACTGGCATTTTCATTTACTTGTAGAAACTGTCTAATTTCTTCTTTAATTTCCTCTGTGACCTATTGGTTGTTCAGCAGGGTGTTGTTCAATTTCCATGTGTTTGTGGGTGTTTTGCAGTTTCTTATGTTATTGATCTCCAATTGTATTGTACTATGGTCTGATAATATACAGGGGATAACTTCGATTATTTTACATTTACTTAGATATGTCCTATGAGCTAGCATGTGATCTATTTTGGAGAATGACCTGTGTGCAGCTGAAAAAAATGTGTATTCTGATTTTGTGGGGTGGAACACTCTGTAAACATCTATTAAGTCCATTTGTTCAATGGATTTGTTTACGTCTAGAATTTATTGTTAATTTTTTTTCCAGTTGATCTGTCTATTTGTGATAGAGGGGTGTTGAAGTCCCCCACTACAATTGTATTGGTGCTTATTTGGTTTTTCATGTCCATTAATATTTGTTTTGTATAGTTGGGGACATTTGTATTTGGTGCATATATATTTAGGATTGTCATCTCTTCCTTTTGGATTGTTCCTTTCACAAGGATGTAGTAACCATCTTTGTCTCTCTTAATTAGTTTTGGTTTGAAATCTACTTTGACTGCAAATAAGATTGCTACGCCTGCTTTTTTCTGGGTTCCTGTTGTGTGGAGAACTATTTTCCATCCTTTTACTTTCAGTCTATGGATTTCCTTTTGAGTTAGGTGTGTTTCTTGTATACAGCATATTGCTCAGTGTTGCTGCTTAATCCATTCTGCCAGTCTATTTCTTTTGATTGGTGAATTGAGGCCATTAACATTGATAGTTATAATTGAGAGATATTGACTCATCCTTTTCATGATGTTTTACTGTTGTTGGCTCTTTTCTTATTTTCCCCCCTTTCACTTTAGTGTCTTACCTTGCATGGTGCCTTGTCTCTGCTGGGCCTCATGGAGTTGTGACCTTCATTGTCTTTTTCTAGGATATTGCTTAAAATTGTTTGGAGTGCTGGTTTGGTGTTCATGAAATTTCTCAGGTGTTCTTTGTCATGGAAATATCTAATTTCCCCATCGATTTTGAAAGATAATTTTGCCAGATACAACAGTCTAGGTTGGAAGTTATTTTCTTTTCCGGCTTGAAATACTTCACTTCAGGCTCTCCTTGATTTGAGGGTTTGTGTTAAGAAATCTGCCATGATTCTGATGGTCTTTCCTTTGTAGGTGATTTGTTTCTTTTCTCTAACTGCCTGTAAAATTTTGTTCTTCTATTGGGTTTCTGGGATCTTGACTATTATATGTCTAGGTGTAGATTTTTTTTGGTCATGGCTGGATGGAGTTCTATATGCTTCACTTATCTGTACATCCAACTCTCTACCTCTGTCTGGGAAGTTATTTACTATTACTTCTGTGAACAGTTTTTTTTATGTCCATTGTACTTTCTCCTGTTTTTTCAAGGACTCCTATGTGTCTTATGTTATTCTTCTTTGCATCATCTAGCAGCTGTTGGATTGATTTCTCATGGTCCATTACTATCTTTAAGAAGTCTCTGTTTTCATGGTCCTTAACTGCAAACCTGTCTTCTATATCTGATATTCTGTCTTCAGATTCTCTTAGTCTGCTCTGCATGCTTTCAATGGAGTTTTTAATCTCCTGAATACCTGTTTGAATCTGTTTCATGGATTCCATTTCATTCTTATGTTGAGCGGTCATGTTTTCCATTTCTTTCTTATGCTGGGCATTCCAGCATGTTTCTGATCTCATCCATTTTCTTATCTGTTTCTGCTCTAGAGCTTCTAATCATGTCTTTCACTCTGCTCACCATGTCCTTATTTGTCTGGGAAATTATTTCTGTTTTGAAATTTTCTAGAACCTCATGCATCTGCTTTGTTACTTCCTGTGCTATCAGTTCAGGGTGTCCAAGTGGTTGCTTATCAGAGTTTTCCACCTCACTTCCCCTAGAATTTCCTTTTTGTGGCATGGCAGCCTGTGTTTGTCCTTTCCTTAAGTGTCTTCTCATTTTTGTTTTTGGTACTGTCCTTGATTTAATTCCTGGGTTGATATTTCAAGATTGCTTAATGTAGGAATCTTTGTTGCTTGTGTTTAAAACCCTTGTGGAATGATTGCTTTTCAGGGGTGTCTTCTAGATCTGGCTTGTGTTTGAGTTTTGAGACTCTAATGACTCTAAAGCTATTAGATTTTTCTTATACCAGGAAGGAAAACTAATTAGATCAATCACAGCATGTTAGCCCAAATGATATAGTCAGCAATACCATAGCATCAAGCTCAGCTTAGAAAGTGACAATTTGTGGTAGTTATTAATCTATCACTTTTAACTCTGTGAGTTAAATTAAAACCAAGGACCAACCCAACATAAGTTTATAATGAATAAACTCCTCAATATAGCATCTTTCCCCTTCGGGGTGGGGAGCTAAAAGGAGTTGGGGAGGGAAGGACAGGTAAAAAGAACAGGTAAGATTAGTGGTGAGGCCAGAAGACACAGAAAGATCACTCGAACTCATTAAAGGCACGAGAAAATGGCAGAATGAAAGAACAAAGAGGTGAATAGAATCACCTAACAGCAACAGGGAGGCTAGATACCAAATTTACTTTCCTTTAAACCTAATGATAATCAAGAGAAGGAAAAAGAGAAGAAAAGAACCGTAAGGAAGAAATCCGACTTCAGTGCAGAAAGGAACAAATGGGGAGATGAGGGGCAATGTGGGACAATGAGAGAATGGGAGAGAGAGAGAAAGAAAAGATAAAAGAAAGAAAATAAACAAAAGTAAAACTTTGAAGAGCAGAAAAAAGTAAAAATTAAGAATTAAAAATAAGAATTTTTGTTTGTTTGTTTGTTTGGTTTTTTTTTTTTTTGCAAATAGCAATAGAAATTATGGGCCTCCTTCAGGGTATGTCTCTGTTGTCACAGTAGGCATCGTAGGAATCCTTGTGCATACACAAGTCAATGAGTCTCAGCAAGCCAGCAGCAGACCAAGTACAGTGGTCTGATGTGCCTTTGTTGTAGAGGTTCTCTTTACTTTTCTCCTGAGCTTCAGTTTTCTTCCAGAAGCCCGAGAAGCCCTCTTTCTGTTAGTAACTTCTTCTCTCTCTTGTGGCGCTCAGGACAAGGGTCTTTATAATCTGTGCCTCTGTAGTGTGGGACGAGGTAGGAAAAAAGCCAGACGTTAGGTGGCGCACGGGGTGTGTGTGGGGGGGACGGTCTGAGTGTTGGAGGCGCGCGGGGCTAAGCGGACCTCACAGTGCCATGGGCGTGGCCCGGGAAGGCCGCAAGAACCCCAAGCTGCTTGCCTTGTCTCACAGGGGCCAGTCGCTGGTCGTTGGTTGCAGCCGCTTGCTTTGAGAGCGTCGGGTGGGGGTCTTTATTGTTTTTCTTTTTGAGCCAACGCTTCCTTGCTGGGATTGTGTGTGCATAAAATTTGAAAATGGAACATAGAGGAGTTCATGAGTATAATTTTTCAGCTTTCTTATAGCATTCGTGGTATTTGTTTTTCTTATCAAATGCAATTGACATTCAAAGAGATTTCCAGAGTCACCTTCTTTTGTTTTAGGACTTTAATTTTTCTCTAAAGTAAGAAATTTTTGGATAGCCTGCTTGTACAGCTGTGTGCTTGGGGAGTTTTCTCTCATTTCCATGGATTTTCTTCCCAGGTATCATGTGATGCTTTATTTTGCTTTGGCCTTGGTACTCTGATCAATAAATATCTCAAATTCCATACTTCACTGGTGATTTTGTATTTTAGAGCAAATTGTGCACCTTAATTATAGATTCAAATTATTTTTCAAGTAAGAACTTTTTATATTTATTTCTCATTTAAGAAATTTAAAAATAAATCTTATTTTCACTTTTGCATGTTATTTCTATGCAATTTATTGTATTTTCAATTCTTTTATTCGACACACTCAAACATTATAACATTTACTTATATTACTATACTTGCTATGCTAAAGGATATATGAAATCTGAGATATTTATAAGCACCTGAAATGTACATGCCTTCAAATTGCTGTACAGGAAATATATTTAAGACTTTTTTCAAATTATTTAAGAAGATTAAAATGTCAAATAAATTTTTAATATTCTTTTAATTTTTTTTCTGTTTAATAAATATTACCACTCACTGGCCAATGATCAAAGAACTGCTGGTCTTTCATATAGTGACCATAGCACTTCAATGTGTGTGGTACTTTCATAATATCAGCTTTGAATTTTGATATAGATAGTCATTTTTCAAGAAGTGGGATGAAAATCCACTTTAAATTCCAGTGAAAATGACTTAGCTAATTTATCTTTATAAATTGAACTTTGATATTTTTCTAATTCTAGAACATTTATTTACCTTATATAAGAAAAAATTGCACTGTGTTACAAGTTTGCTTGAGATAAGTATCAAGTAAGAATTTTTCTAAAAAAGACAAAATAAATACTCCTATCTTGATGTCAGTTCACAATCCAAGGTATGCAGCACTCACATTCATTGAGATTTCTTAAGCTCAGATATTGATATTGTTGTATAAATTCAGTGTATCCCGGTAATGATAAAGCTCATTTTCTGTGAAGGTATATGAAGAGAATTCTTTGGTAATACCCTGACAACTTCCTGGAGAGAAATAGACTAGAAAGTGACAATAAGTGCCAGTACACCATGGCCTAAATGAGCTTACCTTGACCTTGGCATTTCAGTTTTCAACAGTAAGAGAATCAGTCAGCCTTGTCAACACTGTTCAGGTGGATACAGAGTGACTTAATGGAAAGTAACAAACTCATTAAAAATCTTGATAGCTGTTCTAGAAGCTTTTTTTTTTAAACAGGTGAGATAAAAAGCCTTTTAACAATGAACTCACAAAGTAAGTTGGACACATGAGAGTAAAGAAAACATCGTGGGGATGATTGATGAGGTGGATCAGAACATTATCCTTAGGAAACTAGCTGTAGAGTGGACAAGTCACCAGAGCCTGAGTTGCAGCAAATGAAGTAGCTCAACCCTCTGCCTCCGACATACACAATTATATGTAAAAAACTTTATGTTACTGCAGAACTGAAAAGGTTTCTTGTTTCTTTCTTTCTTTTGGTCAATAACAGGAATAATTGCACTTACTGTTTTTTTCCTAAAGTAACTTCACAGATCAAGTAACTATATTATTTTGAATTCTATAGTATATTGGCGACAAAATGGAATCTTCAAGTATGTTTTTGGCTTTGTTTTATACCGTATTTTGTTATTTTAATGTTAAAAATATGATACATTAATAGTGAAAAACAATGAACTGAGTGTGTTATTTTAGCACACATAGAACACAGGTGTTTTTCTCTTTTTTATTCAGTTGTTTATTCAAGAATATAAGATCCTAGAATAATGTAAAGCTATAAAAATGAATATAATAGACTTTACATTCTCTATTAGAATACAGTACAACATATTCTAGAGCTCTGTATTCTACTAATATGTATATGGCTGTAGAAATTTCAATATGGTATTTTAATGATGGTATTGAACTATTTTATGATCAAAATATATTTATGCTCAGTAAGAGACCAATGGAAAGATGGCACAATACCCAATGATTATAACCCCAGATAAATTCAGACCTGTGTGTTTTTGCGTGTGTGTAATGTTTGTCATCTTTCTTCCTATAAGCTAAAGAGTTTGGCAGAATGTTGCTGCCCCAAGGAACTCAACTTTAGCAGCAAGTTTTTGAGTGTTTTTTATGAATCAATAAATTAACAAAAGTCCTAAGAAGTGCTTTGAAAACGAAACATTCATTCATGTTTTCAAAAATATTCATTTTATCGTCTCAATTCTAAGAAAAGATTATTAATAAATTCAAAGATTTACACTCAGGAGAATTGTCCCATTATATTTCTGGGAATATATCCACTATCATTTTCCAACTAAAAACAAAAATATCCAATAATCCATCAAAAGCTCTCTGATAAATAATGTTTTTTATACCAAGACCTTGGAAGAGCATTAGATAAATTCATATAATAAATCTAAAGGGAAAGCATCATCATTCCATCCTCTCATGAATTAGTAAGAGAATTGGGACTTGTACCCTTGTCTTCAATCCAACATCTGCTATACATCTCACTAGAGAGAAGGAATGCCTAAACTTAGAACTCAGAAGTATTTATTCATTTATACTGGTAAGTAAGTGAAAACCGCCTCCACTCAGTTTAAATAAACAATAACTGGCATGGCAAGACTGGTACTCATTTTAAACTTTTAAATGTCTAAAGCAGTATTTTTTCTACCTCCACTTCTAAAATTATTTTGTCCTTACTATTTCAGAATTGATAAATAAAGCATGGATGCAGTTTTGCCTCATTACAATCTTACTTATATTACTGTCTACATAATTTACTTCAGTCATGTATAGTTTTACTCAAAGTACTATATATAAATTCTTGTGTTGTAGTCATCAAAAAAATCAATAGACAAAAATATTCTTCCTAACTACTCTTACCCCTCAAATATGACCTGGTTCCAATAACAACTCAACTGTGAAAAGAAGGAAGGATATGTGATGAAGTCATAGGTCACTGAACACCCACCTGCATAGATATGTAGAAGCCTCCCTTCCTCAATGTTAGAGGAACATTCTTACAGAGACCTAGATCTATTATGTGACAGGGTCTCTCTTGTCCAATATGCCCACATCTAAAATAAATAGTGGAGGGGTCGGGGATTTTGCTGCCTGCTGCGCAAGTGCAAGGACACGAGTTTGATCCCTGGTACCAATAAATAAATACATAAATAAATAAATAAATAAATAAATAAATAAATAAATAAATAAAATAGTGGAGCTTGTTGTTCCTTCATTGTGTGATGCATTTTAATGCCAATCTCATATTGACTCAGGTTTTTAGGCTTATGTTTGTATGAGGGTTGCACAATCCCAAGCTTAGAAGCTAAATTTTTTTAGTTCAATACAAGTTCTTCAAAACAACAAGATTTATTTATTTTCATTCAGTTCCACTTGAAAGATACTACACAAAATCAAACAGGTACCTATACTAGTTCTTAAGTCTGGGTGACTCTCCTTTATTTACTGACGTCTGTACTCATTTATGGGCATCTACTTCAAGGGTATCTGAAATAATATATTGGGTGAACAATGTACATAATCTGATCTTCGCTGCTAGATTGGCTAGCATTTTAGATACACAAAGGTTGATGTGTTGGCTCCATAAACTTATCGAGTTTTTCAGTGGACAGAAGTAGTCAGCTTTTTATAACTCTGAAAGTTTCCAAGTTAGTGGATTCTCAGTCAATTTACGTTGCAGCTGCAATCAGAGTAAACCTCTTCAGTGAGAAGTGGGCCTTCTTTCGCTGCTCAAATTTGTTATTCTGAATGTACTACCTTGCTAAAGCAAAAAGGAGTTGAAAAGAAATATTCATATGTAGACTTTCCAGGAAGCTTTGTAAATATATTTCCTGTCTAGGCTGCTATCTCAGTAAAAGCAGTGTGTCATAGCGGTGAAAGAGGTGCCAAATCTTTTAGTCACTTCCAACCCCAATTCCAATTAATTAAGATAAGATACTATAATATAGATATTCAGTACTTTAAAAAAATAGGCAAATTTTCTGTTCTATATGATCATCTATAGGTTGTGACTCCTCACCTCCCTCCCATTTGTGTGATTTCTCATGTAGCAGGACTTTCTCCTGCCCGTTGAAGGAGGCGCTCTAGCATAACCTCTCACTTCGGGTTCAAGGGTTACATAAGTAGGGTGGGGGTGGGGAGGAGAAAGGAGCTTCTATTTCAAGAGACTATTTCATAAATTACACGTGTTACTTCCACTCACATCCTCTAGTTAATGTCTCTGTTTCAGGAATACATTGATTCAGTAAGGCCTGGCGGCTCCAGATCAAAACCATGATTCTGATAAGACCCTGGCTTCCATACTTCCATTTCAAAAAGTACAAATAGAATATTAATACTGGATGGAATGGGGCATGGCTGATGACTCTACCTCAGAATATGAGCCTTATGATCCACTCATGATTTATGTTCTATAAAGATATGTTCACAAATTCCATTACTTTTCATGTGGGATTTGTTATTTTTTACTTAGTGGTTTATAAAGGTTTTCATATGTGAGAAAGATGATAGTAATGGAATACACTTGAGATAATAATGAAATTATCTTGTATTATTTATTAATCTTGTTCTAAAGCAAAATGAACCTAAAAACTGAGACATGGGGTTTCTACTTATTGGAAAAATCATTCACATGTTGATATTCTTGATGCCTTTAGAATTTTTTGATTCTTAAAAGTAAAAGTGAATAAAATGTATATTTTTATCTTTCTATGAAGCACCATAGACATTCTAGTCTTCAAAAATTTTTCATCTTCTAATTTTTCAACGTAGGGAAATAAAAATTAATGTTCAAATTATGAACTATCCTTGTTTCTACCTCTAAAATCAAAACATAACTCACAGTAAGGAAATAAATCAAACATAAGTTAAACAGAACATAAAGATGAAAATAATTAGCAAGAAATAAATGAAACTGAAAAAATTATAAAGCAAGGAAGCTAACAACTGGTTCTTGGATAGGTCATTAAATAAGCTCTTAGGTTGTAAAATAAACAGGGGAGACATACATTAATAACTTTAGGAATGAAATGAGATGAGAGTCTTGATTTCAACACATTAAAGGTTTAAAAATTGCTACTACAAGAAACCTACCAAAAGTAAATTTGATAGCTGAGATTAAAGTGAACTAATTCTGTATAATAAACTACCTAAACTATTTTCTCAATAATGTATAGATACTTTATCTAGTCCATTAAAGGGGTTAAGCTTATTGTTAAAAACATTTAATAAAAAGAAAGAAAATCAAAATTTCACATGTGTATTTTACCAAATATTATAGGAAAACATTATAACAATTTTACACAGTATCTTCCTGAAAATAGAATTAAATACTTACCAGCTCATTTTCTGAAGGCAATATTATTCTAAAAACAAAACAAAATATATTACAAAAAGTAAAAGTACAGATTCATAACCCATTAACAAAGATGCAAAAATCATGAACAAAATGTAAACACATTGAAACCATTATTATAAAAATGATAATATAATCACATGAGACTCATGCCTGACTATACAGTCAGTTCCCTTTCAAATATGCATGTTTAATTCACCATATAAACATAGCTTTTAGTACTCATATGATATGCCATATATGCAGAAAAATCATTCAAATAAATTCAGTAACCATTCATCTTAAAAATATCTCAGGAAACTAGGGATACTAGGGTACTGCTAGCATAAAAAATTCAAAGGAACATTTATAATTTAATAAAGTCTACAAAAAGTAAACATAAAAAGTGAGAGACTGAACATTATTCATTTAGTACTAAAAACAAAGCAAAGATATTGTCATTCCTACTCAGCATTAATTGGTAGACTTTGCCAGTGCAATAGGCAAATAAAATAAAATGGATATAGATTACAAAGAAAGAAATTAATGATTCTATTCTAAAATAAAATAATTGCATGATTAGAAAATTAAAAAAAAATATGTAGAACAAAAAAATCCCAGAATTAATGAGAAAGTATAACAAGCTTATAGGATAAAAGGTTACTTTACAAAGTCATTTTGTGACTTTAGGAATAAATAATCGGAACTGGATATTGAAAATATCATTTTCAACTAAACAAATTCTAACTACTAAGGTAGAAGTCTAATGAAATATATGCAAGAACTATATGCTGAAAACTAAAAACATTGAAGAAATAAAGTAAGAGTAACTGGAGGAACACACTATGTTATTAGATTAGAAAAATCAATGTTGCTAATGTATTATTTTCAATATGAGCCATAAATTCAGTGCAGTTCCTACAAAACTCGTAGACAGTACTGTTATCCTAAAATGTGGATAGACGGTTATCCTAATATGTGGATGGAAATGCAAAGAACTAAAGTAGCTAAAACAATTCCAAGAAAGACGAACAAAGTTTAAGGATTCATATTAGCTTATTTCAAGATTTGCTATAGCACTAAAATTAAATAATCATGGTAATGTGTTACAGGAAATGTATATGTGTATGTTATGGATACACATTATATATGCATGTAAATACAAATACATGTTATATATGTAGACATACATTAAATATATAGGTCTTCATTATAAATAAATAATTTCAGAAATAACATTAGATACGTGTTTTTACAGAAGTTATTATACATCCGCAGTTTCTATCCTGATTCACTGAATGTACCTAGGGACAATAGTCTATACCACTAGCAGCAAGCACACTGAGTGCTTTGATATTGGTTTCCAAATATACCTTTCCCCATAAAAGTTGAGCTTCTTGAAAAAAAGACTGACACTAGAGCTAGAATAAAAATAATACAATATGAGTGTAGAGCATCAGGCATTTCCCTACAACAGAGAATTGCTGGAAATCCATGGATATGTGCCATCAGAATGACGGTCTCAGTGTGTGCAGCTGAACAAACTAGACAAAAACAAGTAATCAGAGCCTTGAATTATAACATAGGATACTAAACAAAATTTCACGTTGTTATGAATGAAATATTAAATAAAAGAATGGAATAAAAGATACATTTTTTTAAAAATCCAATGTAGATGGAATGAGGGAAATAGAAAAATCAGCACTTCAATGCTAGAGTGATATTGATGCTTCTGTAGGAAGATATAACTAATCACTATTCACTATTATAATCATTCTCTATGAATGCTTTGATTAATGCTTCTATTCTATGATCCAAATCTTACTGTTATCACATTATTATATTGTCTGTCATAAGAATAATAAAGCTTCAGGTATGTTAAAAATTAATTCAGTAAAATACACTCACAAAAGCTGAATTTACAATTGATTTGGATATTTCTTATAGTGTTTCATTTGATAAATTGATTTTCATAATGTTCACTTGAAACTTAAGAGGGACATAAACAAGGACAATCAATGAAAAATTAGAAAAATATATTTTCACCAAGGCCAAGCGTGATAGTTGTGAGGAAATTAATCAAATGTTTTATCCAATGAAAAATCTATTCTGTATGAAATATAATGTACAGATTAAGTTTTTGTCATATAGAAATGTATAGCTATTTTACTAATTTGATTTATAATAGAGTAAAACAATTAAACTAATTATGAATATACACACATATATATCTCATATACCCTATCATATAAAATGTATGTGTCTTCCAATTTGATAAAAATTAAATTTATTAATGTACTCAAATATTTCACTAGGTATTCTAAAGAATAATAAAATGGCTCTGCAGAATTAACCATCAGCTATGACGGTGGTATAATTATCATTCATACAGTCTTAGTCCATTTTGCATTGGCCTAACAAAATACTATAGAGTGGGTAATTCATTAAAAGAGAAATTTATTTCTCATTTTTCTCAAGGCTAGGAAGCCCAATGTCAAGGTGCCGCCATCTGTTGAGGGACCTTGTGACATGGTGGAAGATAGAAGGATAAAAGGATGAGGAAAAAAAAGGAAATTATTGTCTCAAGCTATTTTGTAATCAGCATTAAAACATTCAGAAATGTGGAGCCCTCATGATCTAACAGCTTCCATTAGACTCTACATCCACCCAAATTCTGCATTTAGTTTTATGTTTCCAATGCATGCTTTGTGAAGAACACTTTCAGAGCATAGCACTAACCAAAATGTTCTGTATTAAACCTGAATAGAATACTGTATTCATAAACGGTTATGTTAAATATATCTTGGAATGATTAATATCAAGGGATATATTCTGGAGAGTATAGAGTAAAGCATCCCTGTTGTGAGAGGGACTTTCCATTGGATATTACTCTAGTATTTTGTTTCTATTAATTTAAAAAATAAAATACGTGATTGTGAAATAAAAATATAATTTGCTGATGTATGTTACAAATGGTCAAAATAGAACATAAATTTTTAACTATGATCTTTATTCATTACTTGGGTTGTCAACTTGACTTGACTTTTATAAACAGATAATTAAACTAAATATTGTCAATAAAATAAATTATGGTGAAAATCAGAGTTGACCCTTTCACTAGAAGTACACATGTCCTAAATTTTGAGGTTCAAGGTGATGCAACAAATGATGTATTGATTTCTTTATCAAAATTATAAATAAACTGAAAAATAATTATAATATCAGCTTATGAGATATTAAAATATCTCTCTTAGTAGTAATGTCTCAAATAGTTGAGAATGTGCTTTAATGTACAAGAAGAGATGACATCATTTCACTGGATCCTATAATTATAAACAAGTATCTCTTTTATCATAGGCTTAGAGAAATAATAATCAGGCTCACGTCTAAGAAAAAGAATAAGAGAATTGAAGTTATGAGTATCCAGTACCTTATCTTAGAAAAAATAAATGTTCCCATGTAGTGGCGCATATCTTCCTGGTTAATCTGTAGAACGAAGTAAGAATACCAAAAATTTGAGGCCACCCTGGGGAATTTAGTGAGATTACATCAAAGAGGGCAGGGGAATGGGGAAAAAATAAGAACCAAGATGGATTATAAAAAGGTGCAAATTTCCAATGATGAATGTCATTATATTGTGTACCTTAAATGTATCAATAAAATTCATTTTAAAATAAACAAATAATAAATGGCTGGGCATATAGATCAGTTGTAGTTAGTTATCTGCTTAGTTGTCCTTTGTTCCTCAGGTCTCCGCTCTGCTCAAAAACTTCCTCATCAGACAATACTTCCTTAATTATGATATAAAAATAAATACTCTCTTCCATTCCTTCTTGGGAATACTTATCATTCTTGGACAGTTATACTGTCCTTCATGGAATTAGTATTATCAGTATTTCACGTTAGATATTTATATGTTTATTATTTAATTTCTATCTCCTTCTACAAGCTTATAGACAGAAACTAGGAAGGAATCCAACTGCTTTATTCACTCCTTTGGGTATGCCCAGTTTCAAGAATGTCTGGTCTATGGTTGACATTCAATAAATGAGTGAATGAAGCATGCAGTGTGCTTCTAAATAATACAGAATTTCTATAAATATTCTAGTTTAATATATTCAATATGTATGTAGAAAGACTATCTTATAAAAATACATTTAATGCTAATTTTTCCCTGTGCTGGTCTTTAATTTCCATGAATTTTGCAGAGTTTAAGTTTACATTTTATATCTGTGCAATACTTTATAATCCTTCCATTATGACAGCTGCACTAGGCATAATGTTGTTTGCAGCACAGTGTGGAGTACAATCTGGAATATGTAATGTTTAAGCCTGTGACTGAACTCGAATATAGAATTTAGCAATGTAGTAAAAAATGTACATGAATTTGGCATTAAACATGACAATAAAATATTATTGCCAAACTGACTTCTGGAGTGCTTCCTACTGACTATTTGTACATGTGCTACTAAGGAATGCTTTACTAAGAACCAGTTCATGAACTTTAAAAAAAAAATGAAAGGAAGAAGGAAAATTGGGTTACATAGTGCTATCACAATTTGGTTGTAATATAAAAAACCCAGAGGATATGAGATATGAGAAATAAAATAATATGCTCCCTACTGAGTATTCAAATCTGTTTTAAACACAAAATGAACCCATAAAATGTCATTTTAATTTTCTTCCAACTGTATAAGCTGGAGAAAAGCTATGTTGTGGATTGAATATGCCGAAATTAGTCACAGCACAAACTAAGATATAAAACAAGTGATCTGGAAAACAGTCATTATTGAGATACAGCTTTAAACAATGAAAAGTAAGATATATGTGATGATTCATGTGTCATGTACATTGATTTTTTTTTGAAGCTGAGATATTCATAGTAAAAACAACAACAAAAGACCCAAACCCTTAGCCATTTATTGAACAGCAATCAATCAACACGTTTTTCATACGCATCACAACCACCCGATATTTCTAGACTTGTTTGTCATTAATATGTTTTAGTGCAGTGATGTTTAAACAGATATGAAAATTATGAATTTAGGAAAATCTTGGAGTTCTATAAGACTTTTTTGTATCTGAAATAAATTATTAACTTTGAGGAGAAAATAATAATTTGGTCATTGGATAAATATTAATATTATTTAAGAAATATTGATGGAATAGCTTCTATATTTTTCAAAATTATATTACTATGAGTCAAAAAGTTTAATTTTTTATAATCTTTTAGAACCTGTTTTGAGAGTGATAGGGATAATATATTTCAGAAATACATATTTAAAATACAAGCAAGAGTTTTAAAGTGCTATAACACTATCTTCATATACTTATAAAAGTGATAACTGTGATTCAACATAAAATAATTAATAATCATAGGATGCTGCTATCTTCTCCTAAACCCAAATTTAAGCATTCCACTAAAGAGAAAAGTCATTTTTTACATCTAAACCGGAGGTAGACATCATTAGAAAATTTTTGTCCATATAAAAAGCCTGACAAGGAATCAAGAGAGTAATGGGGAGGAGGAGGATGCAAATCAATTTGAATGGTTTTGTTGAGAGCTTTTGCAGTAATTATGTTTTTGTCTTTCTTGTATATTATCCTTTGTATATCAGCAACTACCTGTAAAACCAGTGATTGGAGATTAATCATGGGCTAATTATTGTGGTTATTCTAAAGTGTCTCTACAATTTCCCTTCTGCTCTTTCCTTTCTCTTCTCTTGAATGTGTGAATTCACTGACTTCAGACAAACTCATTTATGTGGAAGTGTTCCATCAGAGACCAGGTTATAAAAAGCACTGAAGTTCTCTGCAAATTGGATTATTCACTCTGAGGAAGTTAGTTGTGATGTCATTTCTGATACAATCTTATTTTGATTATTGAATTTGGAGATTTCCTTAAATGATATGATGACTAAACAGTTATTTGTAATGCACACAAAAATATTATTCCAATTAAAATTTTTCTTCTGACCTTACGATATCTGTTGTCAAATACATTTTAAGAAGTTAAGTATATTTTATTTTGTACCTTTTATGCAGGAGATCTGATGTATTGCCTTGTATAAAATTCAGAAGAGAAAAATGTGGAATAGGACACATGAAGAGTAATAGAGGTACAAAGGGCATTAGTTGTAAGTTGTGATTTAGAGTAACCTAACAGAGAATGGCAAGAACTTTACTCTTTCTATGGACATGGCTAAAGGATCCGTGGAGTGGACTGCTTATTGGAAGCTTTCTCATAGCAATAAAACAGATATGATATTGAGCTCCTTCCTCTCAGTTTGCTAATACAAAAATTACTTGAAATTATAACTGCTTTGAAATTATCTTTCATAAATATATCTAACTTAGATAAATAAGCACACTGTTTGGAATTAATACCATAAATACAGGAAAGAAGCAGGTTTCTGGCCTGGATGACTTCAGCTAAGAAGAGTCCTTAAAAATCTGAACCTGTTTAGAAAAGATGTTGCTTGTGTACCTCATTTATATGATCACAATCTAATGATCTGATTCCCCCAATTTCAGATCCAACAAATTTTCCATTTCCATTGTAAAGAATGTTTAAAGAAAGGGTCTGTCTGGGGATTTAGATCAGTGGTTCTGTTACCTGCCTCTCAAATGCAAAGTCCCAAGTTTGATCCCTGATACAAAGAAAGAAAGAAAGAAAGAAAGAAAGAAAGAAAGAAAGAAAGAAAGAAAGAAAGAAAGAAAGAAAGAAAGAAAGAAAGAAAGAAAGGAGGGAGGGGGGAGGGAAGGAAGGAAGGAAAGGAAGAAAGAGAGGGAGAGAGAGAGAGAGAGAGAGAGAGAGAGAGGATCTCTTTCAAAAGTAGATTCTTCCAAACAGACAAACTTGACTGAGGAAAGTTCCCACACAGTTCTTTTCAACATTTATTTAATTTTTATGAACATTACATGCAAATTTCTTTATGTTTTATGTCAAAATATCACATATCACTAAACTTTTACACGTCATTGTTTAGCAAATATCTTCCAAATGAATACTCAGTTTTTGTTTGCTTTTTCATTTTTCACTTGTTTGTTTTTGTAGTTTGAAACATTTTAAGTCCTGAGTGCTTACTTTTCCTCTGTCTACTCAACTGTCACAGGTACAGTTCAAAATTTTTTGCCTGGGTAAATCCATACCTAGGATTCTTCCTCTAATGAGAACACTTCAATTCTGCAAAGTCAACTATTTTTATCTATATTATAAATAATTTCAATTGAAACTTGCTTGAGAGAATAAAAAAAGCTTTTTGGCTATTACTTCCCAACATATACAGATCAAATCATTAAAGGTTATATGAAAATCACTGGGTAAAATGTTTTTATTAGGCCAGAGCAGCACATTAATAACTGCCACCATCAACTGGATCTACATGCTAGATGGTTGAACTTTGAACCGTTGGACTTTTCTCCAGATTTTGTAGCTCTAGGAAAATGTCAATAATTTCTCTCTCCCAAGAATTTATTGACAGAATGAGATGAAGGAAAAGCTCCTGGAGTCTAAGCTCCAGTTGTATCTGCTCAGAAGTGCACCCTCAACTGCACACACGCTTCTGGACCACTTTTTATACCCAGGCACATAATTCATTCCCAGGCACTTCAGAACGCATAAGAAACATGCTGGAGGGTCTTCCTGGTGAAGAAGTCAAAGAAAGCTTTGGCCTTTACAGGTTAAAAGCTGCGAAGTTCAGAGTGGGCACCAATAATACTACCGAAATAAATAAAATCCAAAGTAAAAAATCAAGAAAATTACAATGTACTTTACAAAAAATAGTTCTAAATAAGTTAGAAAAGATAATGGCAAAATACAAAGATAACTTGACCTGTGCTGCTTAATTTCAAAAAGATTTTGACAAAAGTACAGCTTTCACAAAGGTTTACATCATGGGAAATAGCTCTAGGCAACAAATCTAGAGCCCCTCAAAAAGATTTTTTTCTGAGTTCCTGGTTCTTGTGATCTTTCAGCAACATTTGCATCATATCTGAAGTTGTACATTAAAGCTGCAGACCTACAAGGGCTTTTACTCAGGGCTGTCTGAATGCCTTTCAGATTGAAATAAGGATATCTGGATACTTTAACTTTTGGAGATGAGTCTTGCCTCATTGGGAGAAATGAATTGGTCATATATTTATTTTTATTTCCTGCTCTTTCCAGTCAGCATTAGCTCATGACCGCACACTCAGTGCTGGGCAGGGTTGAAGCAGCAAACAGATATGGCTGCGGGAGTTTTCACCCTTTTGACACCACACAAACCATTGTTATTTCGTTATATATTCTTTACAAAGATGTTTATAGTTCTCAATATCTTTTTCTGATTTGGCTTTCTCTTTATGAATACTATCAAGAAGTAGGGCCACCCTTGGGAAGTTTCGCAAGTCCTCAAAGTGTGGTTTTGTTATACATAGATAGGTTTCATTTTGATATCAAACCTGTTAATTATAAGCCAGTCAAATGATGTATTATCCTTTCTGGACCTCTAGAATCGGCATTCCATGCAAACTTCAACAGAAGTCTAGAAGCAGGTGAAGTTCTACAACCTAAGTTAGTTGCCTGCAGTAGAAAAGGAAGTCATTTGATATAAATTGGAAGTTACTGAGGGTTTTTTTTCAATTTTTTTATTAGTGTATGTTTTCAGTATCTAATGATTACAGTCCTTGTGGGGAGTTGGCACCTGCACATAACACATCTCAATTATTTTTTCTTCCCATTCCCCTCCTGTTCTTCCCATATCATGGTCCCCTTCTCATTTGGAAAAGATCTATCTCCTTATTTCTTATTCTCATTTATTCTGCTCTTCATTTATATTTTGGGTTTCTCATGAGTCTTGGAAGTAGTCTATCAAAAGGTAACTGGATAAGCCTCATTCTGTAAATAATAAATATTTCATTTTATCTTGTAATTTGTGTATCATATTCAGTCTCAAAGTCTAAATCAAATTTTTGGTGTCAGTCCATCTTGCCAATATAAAGTAGATAACAGGAGTAGCTTTAGTAATAAGGAAATTTTTCATGGTATATCTCTCAAATTTAATCAGACAATAAGTAATTCCTAAAAGATGTTTCTAATTCTAGGAAACAAAACCTACTCAGCATTTGGAAGCTTGATTACAAGAAATCAGAGTCCAGATGTATTGATTATGACTTAACACTGTAATTAGGGAGATATTAATGTTTAAATCAAGTATCCTCAAGGAATTAATCTGTTTCTGAGTGATAGCAAGGGTTTTTTTTACTGGATTTCATGAGTATCACAAAGATTGTTGACTGTCTATTTTCCCCAGAATCACTTTTGATGAACTTTTCATCAAGAAATGATAACTTTACTAAGTATATTTCAATATGAGAAAATGTTATTTTAAGAGTCACATAAATGGCTATCTGAATGTGAAGTTATGACAAAT
Organism: Heterocephalus glaber; assembly: GCF_053883595.1. Classification (NCBI taxonomy): domain Eukaryota; kingdom Metazoa; phylum Chordata; class Mammalia; order Rodentia; family Bathyergidae; genus Heterocephalus; species Heterocephalus glaber. Next base: position 28,251,226 of record NW_028258372.1, read on the forward strand.
ATAGTGATGGGTTAAAAATATGATATATTGAGAAACATATAGGCATAGATATAAAGAGAGCTCCAAAACTACATTTTGGAAAGAAATGAACATACAATTAACTATTATTTCTTTCAAATTTCTCTTAGTAATATTACCTTGTATAATTTCTATTATCTTTATATCTATTAATTTTCTATCAGCTTTTTTCTTTCATTTTTATGTTAATACACAGAATGAAGAAAATATTATTTTTTCTGGATATCAAGTAGCAGGAATTAAATTAGTCATAATCCCTAGTTCAAAGCACACTATCTAAGAAGCTCCTACCAGCTTGATATGCATGAATGATTCTACACATCCATAGTGTTAGAAATACTCAGTACTCTTCAGCTTTTGAATTCTTGTCAGTTCATCAGGGAAGAAATAGTATTTCAGTGTTGAATTTATTTCCATCCCTCCCTCAAATACTAATTATTTTGAGTAACTCATGATTCGATGGTTAACATTTTAAGTTTTCTATCTAACTGTTCTGTTCTTACTTTTCACTTATATTCAGTTTGGGAAATAAGTATAGATTATTGAGTTTATTATGAATTAAAACAGTTAAAGAGTATTAGGTTGAGATGAAAAGGTTTTACAATTTAATGATATTCTCACATTTTTGAAAACTCAGAAAATGTCTTGTGAGATGGAAATGCTTCCCTGTTTTCCTCTCAAATAAGATTCTAACCTTTAAATGGCAAAGTTTCAGTTGTCAAAATATACACTAAGATCTTGGTGCCCTATTAACCTAGAATGAAAATAATTGCCAATGGCTGAAGGACAACAGCAAGAAGTGTGGGTCACCCTTCTAGCACCTTTGACTCTCTGCAATAAAGTAACGGTCAAAAAGCATATGTGGACCTCAGCTGGGAGAATGATTTCAGTATTGATGCTTAACTTTTAAAGGTACAGAAAGGAACTTTCAAAGTGCACATATAAAACAAGCTTACAAAAACTTTTAGCAGTGTTTCTTAGGTATTATCATCTCACAATTAATAACATCTTACCATCTTTGTGTCAATTTTTTAAAAATAAAACTCTAGGCTACTACTACTACCACTAGATACCATATGGGCAATATACAAAATGAAAGTGACTTTACCATTTAAAGTCAGGTATATATATTAAAGTCTGATTAGTACATTAATTTATTAATGATTAGCATATTTAACTGATATATAAAATTGTATTCATTTATGCCATACCATATGATGTTTTGATGCATGTGTATATATTGGATAATGTTTAAATCAGGCTAAACATCTCTTTCTCCTCAAACTTTTATCATTACAGCAAAAATATTCAAATCCTAGTAGCTTTATAAAAAAACTATAGTAAGGTATAAGTATCTATTGTTTGTTAGAACATTATTCTTACACTTTTTCTGACTCTAACAAAATAATATACTAATAAAAGCCCATACATATTTTTAATAATTCATATCTAATGAACAATAGTACATTAGTGATTTAATGAACTCAGTTATTTAAAGTCAACCAGATCAGTGATTTTAAAAGACAAATGTTCTTTCTTTTCTGAAAGTATTAATAATTCTATGATTAGATGACCCACCTTAGGGGCACCTTAGGGGCACCTTAGGGCCACAATGCATAGTTATGTTACAAAGTACTCCTACCAATTCAAAATTATGTTTAGTTTATATTATAATTTCCAATTTTTAGTGGTTATAATTTTAGTAATAGTCTGCTAAAATAGAAAAATGTGGAAAATAAAAATACCTGTAGTAAAAGTGTAATCCTGTAGTATATTTTTCATAAAATTATAAATTTACCTTCTTTTAAATGATAATAATTAAAATAATTGGACTTTCTCACCGATTGACAGCACAAGCAAAACTGATTTAGAATGACAACTGTACTGTGAATATATATATATATAGTCATTTAATGAAGTGTAGTTAATTTATTGATGTACAATATTAATAAATTGTCAAAGGGAACGCCATCCGTACAGAAGGACACACAGTCTTGTTTAGAATTCAGTGAGAATAATGAACTTAAAAATTGTGATATTCATGAACTGATAAACAAATCATGTGCACATACACAATAGAATATGAAGGAGGAAATTCTGCAGTTTACAATATTAATGAACCCGGATGATATTAACTCAGTGAGAGGTCTTTTATGAAGATACGTTTGTGTGTGAGTGTGTACCGCAAACTGTCAAAAAGTAGAGATAATTGAAGATAAGAACAAATTTAAAAGATATATGCTTGCTAACATCAAGACATTATGTTTTTTCAGAAATTAAAAAGATATGGTATTATTGGAAGGGTAGTAAAAGGGACCCATGGAAAACAGTGTTTCATAGAAAATACAGTGGTATCTCAGTTCACGAATGCTTTTGTTTGCAAACAATTTGATTCACAAACAGAAACGTTTGGCAAAATTTTGGGTTTTTTTGCAAGCTCTGCATCAGGTGACAAACACCACTGTGGCCATCTTTGACACACAAGCACAAAAGTGGCCAACTTTTCCAAAATCATAGAACAAATTAAGAAAATCTCTGGGTAAGAATCCGGGATGTGACTTAAATAACACCCTGTTTTTACCCTTTTCTCTCCCCTTTCTTGCACTGTAGATATGGCTATGCTCAAAGAACTTCTGGGGTTAGCAGAATGAGTTCAGACTAGGTTGGAATGCAAATCTAGGACATTGGATCATACGGAGTACATATCACTTGGCCTTTTTGACTTTTTATCATGAAAAGAAAAACTATTATATTTTCCTGTTAGATTCGTAATTTTATGACGTTCTGGCAAATTCGCTGCATTTGACCTTAATATGTAGTGATTTGAAGGCAAGATGTAAATTCAGGTAATGCAGTTTTTTCATCTAGATTTTTAACCAACGGGTTATACAGCTGCAAAGGTCATCTTGAATTTGAAATGAAGAGAGACACATGAAATTTTAATATATTTTGTAAATGTGCAGCATCAATTTTTATATGTAAACTATAAAATTAAAATAATGCACCAACAATAACTGCAACTATAAAACTTCTATTTTACTATTAAGTAACACTTTGTATTATATGAGAGTAATATATATTCTTTTTGAATGTTAACACAATATCCTAGAAGACAGTACACTCAGGTCTTCATTTTAACAATAGTAGTGGATATGCTCGCACCATTTTTGTCACCATAGATTTTATCTGCCCTTATAGATAGAGTGATGAAAAATAATTAGTAAAAATAACATTGGATGGTGTTAATAATATATTTTCCTAATGCTTTCTGATTTTATTTTCTACATTTTGTACTGCAGAACTTCTTGACTAAAAATATTACAAAATAATTTTTAATAGGTATAAATCACATAATTTATTTTCAAATGTACACTATGAAGGAATATGAAGAGAAAATAATGTAGGATTAAATTATTTTACCATTACTTCTTAGCAACACTATCTTGACATCAAAATCATCACTTACTCATTTGCAAAGAAAAGATAAACATCTACCAATAGAGGTGAAAATAAAAGTAATATTTTTCATTTAGCTGCTTTGATCAATTTTAACATTTAGTAAATACTTATTAAGTAGACTATAATAGTGATTCTAGCCAGAAAAACAATATTATTGGATGAAAATATTTATAAGAAAAATGAATGAAAGTATGAAATATCTCAAGTGATACATACTCCAAATAAAAATAATATATAAAATAGAAGAAATTTGAAGTTTCTTGACCTAATTACAGTATTTTAACAGGAATATTTGTTTCCTGAATATTTCAGTATGGTGTCTTAGCTAATAGTTTGAAAAGTCATTATAATACCTAATTTCAAATCTAATTTAAAATATGAGTTTTAAAGAACAATTAATGTGATAGAATATGTAATGTGATTGAAATTGCACAAATATTTCAACCCATTTAACTTTTATACTGGGTCAGCTATTAAAAAGAAATATTTATAACTTTAAATTTTTATTTGGAATTAACAGCAATTATATGAGTCACTATGCACTCATTTCCCCATAGAGTGTTGTCCACACCAGACAACACTACATTTACCTATTCTCTTAGTTATTGACAAACCTATTATTTCAGATATTAATCTTCAAAGATAGAAAACATTGTTTATTATTGTATTATTTATGATTAGTAAAATACCTGACATATAGTGTGTTCTTCATCTTTTTTTATCTTATAAAACATTAATAAGGTGTTGACCTTTCATTTTATTAGAATTTTATAATGAAAACCAATATCTAATTCAGTATCATATTTGCCTGTCTTTGTTTCCAAGATAGTATAAAAGATTATTAATTCTAACACTGTTATTAATGAAAAGCTAAAAATGCTTTGCAATCATAGACATACATAAATTTTATTATTATTTTATTATAATTATCTCATTGTTAAAGTTAGCTAACTGACACATAAGATAGTTTATCTTTATTCTCAAAATGCTTAAAAATTAACATGAAAATAATATCACTTTTGCTAATTCATGTGTATCTGTACTTTGGGCTTAAAAGCACATACTATATTCTGGTTCTTTATTATATAACTTAAAAAACATATCATTTCAGTGGAATAAAAATCCTTCTTACTATCTTTTAATCACCATTATGGCTAGTCCAAGGCTCATGTATTGGGGATTGGATCTCAGTGCAGCAGTGTTCAGAGGTTGGGCTTTTGAGAAGCCATAGGATAATGAGGACATGAAGACTCTAAAGAGGGTTATAGAAATGGAATTATGTAATACATAATTTGTAGAGACTTTTTTCACATAGCATAATTCTCTGGAGCTTCATTCATGTTGCTGCACTTATCAAAAGATGTTTTTATTTTTCACAATCCACTTAATCATTCACTCATTGAGGGACATCTCAATGTTTTCAATTTGGGCATGTTATAAATAAAGTTATTTTAAACTTGCTTGTGTAGATCTTTGCCTGCACATTAACTCCTTGTTTCTCAAGGATGAATATCCAGGAGCATAGCTGCTAATTTTATATATTAAAAGACAACATTTTAAATTCTAGGCAATTTTTTACATTGTAATTCTTTGAGAAAAATGAAGCAACTTTTCTTGTATGATCATTGACATTATTCATCTTTTTACCTATATTATTATATTTCAAAGATTTATTATTTATGGTTTAACAAAACATCATTTGGATATGTCAAAAAAGAATATATTTATTAATGTTTTGATTTAAAGAATGTTCAATATATGATTAGATAAATATTGTATTGTTGCAAAAACCTTGGTTAGTACCACATTATCTACTCAGAATTCCTATTAATAGGTATATACTAAAAACTGTCATTTTAGGCACAACTTTAATTCCTAATCTACTTTTATTTTGAACAAAATTTATACTCAATATATATTTACAAGTTGAAAATTTACCTTTGTCTTTTCTTTAATATACATTTAGATACATGTGACCTCCTTTGTTCCTATACACATAAGTCAATTAGAAATTTTGTTACACCTTTCAAAAAGAAATAAATTGATTTCAGGTCAGATATCAAGAAAGACTTTGGGATGTTATTATCCTGTTTTGATAAAGTCAAAGGTGAAGAACAGGATGAAGAAGGCAAAGAGATACAAGGGAGAAAGTCCTTATGTAATTATGAAATTGTGACATTGAACTTTGCATCGATCAATTCTGTACATACATACTACACTGGCTTTCCCAAAAGAACTTATACTACAATATTAAACAGGTGAAGCAACTAAATATAGGCACTCACACAAAGAGCTATACTCAGTGCACTCTGAGTATGGGAGAGACAGTATGGGCTGGGCAGACTAAGATAGAGGGCAGTCACCTAAGAAAGCTCCTTTGTACAAGAAACTACTAAGCTTAGAGTTGAAAGGTGAAGCCTACAAGACAGTACAGTAGGCTACCTTAGTTACTTTTCTCTCATGATGAGACAAAATATTCAACACCCAAAGTTAAAAGGGGAAGGGTTTATTTACCTAACAGTTTGTAGAGATTTCAGTCCACAGTTGGTTGGCTCCAAGCCAGGCTGCTAGAGCGGCAATAGTTCATGGAGGTGGAAGACAGCAAAAGCAAGCAAGGGAGGGAGAGGACAAACATCTTTCTACCCCTTACATTGTATCCAGGATACCAGGATTAGGGGAGTGCCAATTCAATCAGTGTGCTGATTTAGTAATCACCCACCCTTAATCCCAGTATCACACACTTTAGATTCAGCCATCTCTAAAAAAGTCCCACCTATGACCACATGAGGCTTTGGGGGGACATCTAGAATCAAACCATAACATATGCATTAAAGATGCTTCAGGAAGTGGGATATATGGAAACAAATTGAGGCACAGAAAAGGAAATGCATTTTGAAAACTTAATTAATTTAATATCAAAGGCAAAATGTGTGTGGGAAAGTGGTGAACTGATGGTGAAGAGACAGTATAGGATGCTTGGTGATGTGTGCCGTGAGTCTGTGCCATGTACTATGAGAATTTTTAGAAGAATGATGACAAATGTAGATTTTGATCTACATAAATTGCTTGGGTCAAAGAGTGGGGGTTGGACGTGATAAGTATAGGCAAAGTTGAAAATCAGGAGGCCCAGTGTATATTGATGAAACTTATGAAAATAACATAAGCCAAGGATGAAAACTAAGGCAGAGTGACACTGAGACTAAGAAAATAAAGTAGAAAAATATTTAAAAGTCTATAGGCGTATCTAGCAATGACACTTAAAAGGATTACAGCTAGACAATGCTTAGGAAAATGTTTTTAAAAGGCTAGATATCTTTAAGTCTTGAGTACATGACTGGTGTGAATAGATAGAAGATGGGGAAGTGTTGAATTCAGGGAAACAAGCAAGGCTGAATTACGTTAGACATAGACCTGGTTACTCAGTTTGAAGTTGTTATCCTGCTGTTTCTGAACCTGAATGAAATAGTGCCCTAGAAGACATTACTGTTGGAAAACTGTTCTAGTGTTGTCTTGTGTCGTTAGGGTTTCTCTATTCAAGGGGCTGTTTCTAAACAGATAATAAAAATAAAGAATGTAGAAATTTACTATATCAGGTGTTTCTAGGTATACAAATTGCTATGCAAGATCAGTAGGATATTTTGAAACTTACATTTTTTAACTGTCTCTAATACTATTTGAAAATGAATTCCTGTTATATCTAGGTAGCTATTGACCACCTACACATCTTAAATATAGTTAATTGAACTTTTTTCTAAAAGCAGTATTTATTTCATAAGAGTATAGTCTGTTAATATTGCTCAGTAGAAGGTATTAATAATCCATATATAAAGTTTAATGCTTTATTGCGATACAGTATGTCTGTCTGAATAGAGGAGAAATAGCCATTAAAATAAAGCACAATTCTATAATCACTCTGGGACTAAAACAAAAAATAACAAATTAGCACATTATAATTTGTTTAAATGTATATTTGAAGAGATGCTTATTAGAAAATTTCAATAACATAATGTGATTAAGAAGAAAATATTGTAAAATTATGTTTTTTTCTTTTTCTTATATTAATCCCATTCCCTTTAAAAATGCAATTTTGTTATTAAGAAAATAATCAAAAACTATTTTAAATATACAAGGTCAATCTACATTTCATTTAGAAGAATATTATGGAAAGATTGTTAAATCTTTTTAAAATACCTATTTTAATAAAATAAATATGATTCATCAGTGCAAACATCACTGAAAATGGTCACGTGAATGCAGATTTTTGCACATATGAGACTGTGTCATTAGAATACACAAAACAGCCAGGGATTTAGCTCAGTGGTTTCACTGCCTGCTGTGCAAGCACAAGGACCTGAGTTCAATCCCCAGTACCAAAAAAAAAAAAGAATACACAAAACATAAGTTGTAAATTATCGGGTAAATCAGACCAGCCTTTTACGTATTATATTATACATATACAATGTAGACACGCATATCTCTGCTTACACACAATGCAAATATATATCTTATATATAAATATAGAATGTGTTTTTATTCCCGTTTAATGTAATGAAAATAAAATCTCAGAGAAAAATAAAAGAAAGGCAAGTAAAGTTTAAGGGACAAGTAAATAGTCTATCAGGTTCAATTTTTCAATTCTTAATGCTTCAATTGTAATTATTGAAAAATATAAAATTATCTTCTTTTGCAACTTGTGTCAAGAATTGCAGATATCTTACATGTAAAAAGTAACCATGATTTCTTAGACAAAAAGATCATGTTTATAAAAAAGGGAAATATATTACTTGGTTAATTTTGCATTATAGCAATTTAAATTGATTCTATTAGTAATAGATATAAATTCATCGCTGAAGGATTATGAGGAAGTAAAATGCTATTTTTTAATTACACATGTTTAAATGATAATTTTAGTAAAAATTATGATAATAAATGATGACATTTAATTTGATATACATTGAAAAATGCATGCTATCTTCTTAATATATTTTACCTTATGAGACATATATTTCTAAAATGTTTATTTCTTAACATTTTTAAGTGACAATATAACTCCATGCCTTTAAAAGAAAATATGGATATACTAAAGAGGGACTTACTTGTATTAGCAAATCACTCAATATTTTTTTCGTTATATGAATAATTTGCTTGACTGATTCAGCTTTCAAAAACCTATACTTTTTTGTGAAGTCTCTTCTAGTAGTAGATCCTCTGTCATTTCAATCTTTTCTTTTAAATTTTATATTATTGGTATATTTTAGGTATACAATATAATAACATTCATTATTGGAAATTTGCCCCTTTACAGAATCTCTCTTGGTTCTTATTTTTCCCCATTCCCCTGCCCTCCCTTCAACCTCTACATCCCTCCTTATTTACAAAGACTTTCTTTCCATTTTTTCATTTTCTCATATTAATTCCATTCCCTTCTTTCCTTTCTCCTACCCTCCCACTTCACTTTCCCCTTTTCCCCTTTTCTTCCTATTTCACATCATCTATTATACTTTTTAGTCCTTATTTACACTTTCAGTTTCTCACATTAGAGAAACTATTTCATATTTACACGTGTGTACTATTTATTTCATTTAAGAGTATCACCTCAATGTGTATCCATTTAACTATAAATGTCTCTAATTTCTCCTTTTTTATGGCTGAGTAGTACTCCATTTTATTAAAAACACATTTTCTTTATCCAGTCTCCAGTTGATGGGCATTTGGGCTGCTTCCAAGTTTTAGCTATTACAAACTGTGCCACTATGAATATGGGTGCACATACATCACTGTGATATGATCCTTTTAATTCTTTGGGGGAAGACACCAAGCAGGGGAATAGCTGGGTCAAATGGAATTTCTAGTCCTAGTTCTTTGAGGTATCTCCATACTGATTTTCACAGTGGTTGCACCAGTCTACACTCCCACCAGCAGTGGAGGAGGGTTCCTCTCAACCCATAGCCACACCAGCATTTGTTATTGGTTGATTTCATGATAGCAGCCATTCTTTCTGGATTGAGGTGGAATCTCAGCATTGTTTTCATCTGCATTTCTCAAATAAACAGTGATGACGAACATTTTTTCATAAGTTTCTTTGCTATTTCTACTTTTCTGTCTGAGAAATGTTTGTTCATTTCAGATGCCCATTTTCGGTTTGGGTCTTTAAGTTTGGGAGATCTGATTTTTTAAAGTTCTTTATAAATTCAAAACAATAGACTTTTGTCTGAGGAACAGCAGGTGAAGATTTTTTTCCACATTCTGGGTTGTATTTTCACACTGGTGGTGGTTTCTCTTGCTGTGCAGAAGCTTTTTAATAAGAAGAGATCCCACTTGTGGATTGTTTGTGCTAGTTCACTGGCAACTGAGGTTTTGTTCATAAAATCTTTTCCTACACCAAAGTCTTCAAGAGTTCTACCAAATCTCTGTTCCAGCCAATTCAGCATTTCTATTTTAATATTTAGATCCTTAATCCATTTCAATTTTAGTTTAGTGCACTGTGAGGGATATAGGTCTACTTTTAGTCTTTGGCACATTGAAACCCAATTTTTCCAGCACTATTTATTAAAGAGGCTGTCTTTCCTCCAGTGAGAGTGTTTGGCTCCTTTATCCAAGATGAGATGGCTGAGTGTACCTGGAGTTGCTTTGGCATCTTCTAATCTGTTCCACTAGTCCTCAGGTCTGTTTCTTTGCAAATACCATGCGGTTTTTATCACAGTAGCTTTGTAGTGTAGTTTCATGTTGGGGATTGTGAGACCACCTGCCATGGCTCTGTTACCCAAAATTGCTTTTGCTATTCTAGGTCTCTTCTTGTTCCAAATGAATTTTTGGATTGTTTTCTCAAGGTCTATGAAATATGCTCCTGGGATTTCAATTGGGATTGCATTGAATCTATTTAGCAGCTTTTGAAGTATGGCCATTTTCACTATTTTGATCCTTCCTACCCAGGAGCAGGGGATGTCTTTCCATTTTCTGATATCATCTTCAATCTCTCTTTTCAGAGTGCTATAGCTGTCAGAGAAGAGGTCTTTGATTTCTTTCATTAGGTTGATTCCTAGGTATTTCAGTTTTTGTATGTTATTGTGAAAGGAATTGTTTGTCCTATTTCTCTCTCAGTGAATTTACTGTTCGTGTAGAGGCAAGCTATTGATTTTTGTGTGTTAACCTTATATCCAGCTACTTTATGGAATTTCATTATTAAGCCTTGAAGGCTTTTGGTGGAGTTTTTGGGGTCTTCTAAATAGAGTATCATGTCATCTGCAAATAATGACAATTTGACTTCTTCATTTCCAATCTTTATTCCTTTTATTTCTTTCTCTTGTCTAATTGCAGTGGCTAATGTTTCCAAAACTATATTGAAGAAGAGTGGTGACAGTGGACATCCTTGTCTTCTTCCTGATTTTAGTGTGAAGTATTTCAGTTTTTGACCATTTAGTGTGACATTGGCTGTTGGTTTTTCTTAGATGTCTTTTATCAGAATGAGATAGAGCCCATCTATTACATTTTTTTTGTAGGGTTTTTATCATAAATGGATTTTGGATTTTGTCAAATGCTTTTTCTGAGTCTATGGAGATAATCATATGGTTTTGTCCTTGGCTCTATTGATATAGTGTATTACATTAATTGATTTTCGTATATTGAAACATTCCTGCATCCCTGGGATGAATCCCACTTGATCAGGGTGTATAATCTTCTTGATGATCTTCTGGATTCTATTTGCCAATATCTTACTAAGGATTTTTGCATCTATGTTCATTAGTGAACATTAGATTGGCCTATAGTTCTCTTTTTTTGTTGGGTCTTTCTCTACTTTGGGGATCAAGGTGATGGTTGCTTCCAAGAATGATTTTAGTAGTATTCCTTCCCTTTCAATTTCATTGGAGTTTAAACAGTAGTGGCAGTACTTCCTCTCTAAAAGTCTTGTGGAACTCAGCAGTGAAGCCATCAGGACCTGAGCTTTTCTTAGTTGATAAGTTTTTAATTACATTTTCAATTTCATTGGTTGATATTAGGTTGTTTAGAATTTTTGGGTCTTCTTCGTTCAACTTTGGTAATTCATATGTATCTAGGAATCTATCCATTTCTTCTTTTTTTCCCATCTTATTGGCATATAGGTTCTTGAAGTAGGTATTGATGATCCTCTGGATTTCTGCTAGGTCTGTTGTAACTTCACAGTTTTCATTCCTAATTGCATGGATTTGCACCTTTTCTTTCCTTTTTCTGATAAGGTTGGCTAAGCGTTTGTCAATTTTGTTTATTCTTTTGAAGAACCAACTCTTGGCTTCATCAATTTCTTGTATCATTCTCTTCATCTATATTGAATTGATTTCTGCTCTGCTCTTTATAATTTCCTCTCTTGTATGAGCTTTGGGTTTGTCCTGCTCTTCTTTTTCTAGAAGCTTGAGGTTCAGCATCAGGTTGTTTAATTGGACTCACTCTGTTTTCCTAATATGTGCATTCACTGCTATTAATTTCCCTCATAAGACTGCTTTCATTGTGTCCCTTTAATGCCAATATGTTGTATTGTCATTGTCATTTAATTGAAGGAACTGTCTGATTTCTTCTTTAATTTCCTCTGTGACCCATTGGTATTCAGAAGTGTGCTGTTCAATTTCCATGAATTTATGATGTTTTTGCAGTTTCTTTTGCTTTGGATCTCCAATTTCATCACAGTATGTTCTGATAATATAACAGGATAACTTCAATTATTTTGCACTTACTTAAACATGTTCTATGAGTGAGTATGTGGTCCATTTTTGAGAATGACCCATGTGCAGCTGAAAAGAATGTGTATTCTGATTTTGTGGAGTGAAACACTCTGTAAACATCTGTTAAGTTCCTTTGGTCAGGAGTTCGATAGAGTTCTAGTATTTCATTACTACTTTTTGGTCTAGTTGATCTATCTATTTGTGGCGTAGTGAGGTCCTCCACTACTATTGTATTAGTGCATATATGACTTTTCATGTCGTTAGTATTTGTTTTATATAGTTTGGTGCACTATTGTTTAGTGGTTAGATATTTATGATCGTCATCTCTTCCTGTTGGATTGTTCCCTTTACAAGGATGTAGTGTCCTTTGTCTCTCTTAATCAGTGTTTGTTTGAAATCCACTTGATCTTCTAAGAAGATAGCTACTCTTGCTTTTTTTCAGGTTTCTGACACATGGAGTACTGTTTTCCACCCTTTAACTTTTAATCTATTAGTTTCTTTTTGAATTAAGTGTGTTTCTTGTGTGGGGCATACTGTTGGATCTTGCTTCTTGACCCATTCTGCCAGTCTATTTCTTTTGATTGGTGAATTGAGACCATTAACATTGATGATTATAACTGATATGCATTAACATCATTTTCATGACTTTTTCTTTTTGTTGAATTCTCCCTCTTTACATTTAATTTCTTGTTCCATCCAATGGATTCATTCTCCTGTGCTACCTGGGGTTGTGATAATCATTGTCTGTTCCTAGGATATTAAAATTTTTTGGAGTGCTGGTTTGTTATTCATGAAGTTCCTGAGGTGCTCTTTGTCATGAAAGTATCTTACTTCTCCATCAATGTTGAAAGATAGATTTGTGCAGGGTACATCAGTTTGGTTTGGAGGCTGTTTTCCTTTAAGGCTTGCAATACGTTACTCTAAGCTGTTCTTGCCTTGAGGGTTTGCATTGAGAAGTCTGCTGTGACTCGGATGGGCTTTCCTTTGTATGTGATTTGTTTCTTTTCTCTAACTGCTTGTAGAACTTTGTTCTGTGGGTTTCTGGAATCTTCACAATTATATGCCTATGTGTAGATTTTTTTTTTTTTTTGATCAAGTCTATTTGGAGTCCTATATGTCTCACTTATCTCTATGTCAAGTTATTTTCTCCTGCTTGGGAAGATTTCTGCCATTATTTCTGTGAACAGTTTTTTTTGTTGTTGTTGTTGTTGTTGTTGTTGTTTTTTATGTCATCTGCACTCTCTCCTGTTTCTTTCTTGACTCCAGGCAGTCTTATGTTATTCTTCTTTCCATTGTCTATCAGCTTCTGGATTGATTTCTCATGGTCCCTTACAATTTGGAAGCAATTTTTCTTTTCCTGGTCACTAATTGCAGTCTTATTTTCTATATCTGAAATTCTATCCTCACATTGGTTCATTCTGCTGTGCAGACTTTCGATGGAGTTTTTAATCTCCTGGAAATCTGTTTGCATCTGTTTTATGGATTCCATTTGTTTCCTATGCTGGGATTCCATCATGTTCTTCAGCTCCTCTATTTTTTTATCTGTGTCCTCTCTTGATTTATTAATCATATCTTGCACTATGGGCACAATCTCTGCTGTTATGTGTGAAATTAGTTCTGATTTCATTTTTTCCAGATCCTCTTTTGTTGCTAGCTCATGGAGTCTGGGTGTTCAGTATCAGGGTGTTCCATCTCATTTCCCTTTGATGTTGCTGTAAGTGATCTGGATGTCTGGTTTTGAAACTTGTTTACGTGTCTTCTCATTTCAACTGGGGATGGGGTTCTGTTGGGGCCCATGCGGCTCACCTCCGCTGTGCTGGGAGTGGTGGAACCGTGGCCTGGGAGCCCCTTCCTCTGGGCTGGGAGCAGTGGAATAGAGGCCCAGGAGCCCCTTTCTGTGGGCTGGCAACAGTGGAATGGGGCCCTAAAATGTGTTATGTCTTTTCAATCTTTTTATCTTAGGAGTATTGAGAAGATCCCCTGAACAACAGGAAATAAAGCTATCTTTCTCTCAGATAAACTTTAACTTCAAGCTTGCTTTCTTGGCTAGGTTTTATACATCATGAAACCTATGATGAGGTGAGTAGGTCAATAAGTTATTGCTCCCCTTAAGTAATCACTCTCAAAATGTTAAGTTTAGGTACTTATCTGATGTTAAAAGCACTTCAGCTACATTTTCATTTTGTTTTGGCAATTCTTAACTTACTTATTTTAACAAATCTTTCTCTAAATCTTTGGATTTCAAACCAGTAAATGATAACATATAAATTTATTGATAATACATTGAATTTATTGATGAGTTTCTAATAAAGAACTAACACATTTAATGAACTTGTATCTCTGTAAAAAATCACCAAAAGTTTGAGAGAAAGTATTTTTTAGTAGCTAACTTCCTCTTTGAAATTTCTATTAAACAAAAAATATCTTTAAGCAGGTGATTTCATGTATTTTTCAGGTATAGTGCATACCTGCTGAGGTAGAAGGACCACAAGTTTGAAGGTAGCCTGGCCTACTTAGTAAGATTCTGTCTCAAAATAAAGTATAAAAGGGCAAAGAAGCTGGATCAGTAGTAGAATTTTTGCCTCGCATTTGTGAGGCCTTGGGTTCAAACTCTGATACAGAAAGAAAAAAGAATAACCTAGGCTGGGGATTTAGCTCAGTGGTTCCGCCGCCTGCCTCGCAAGCACAAGGTACCAAGTTCGATCCCTGGTACCAAAAAAAAAAAAAAAAAAAGAATAACCTATCCTTTGAAACAAATTCATAGTGTGAAGTAATAATAGAGAATATTAGTAAGCTCCAAAATTTATTTTTTGTAAACAGTATTGCACATGATTAATGCTTCAGTGAAGAACATCCAATGGATAGGATGCCTTATACTAGACTCCTCACACAGTGGCTCCAATGAGGTGAGGCTGGCTAATCTGTAAGTGCAACACTAATAAGAAGCATGTCAACAGTTGTACTACCCTGAGAAAGAAAATGGCATGCCTGCACCTGGAGAGCATCTACAGTATCTGCATGGAGAACATCATTTTGTACCAGAGACTTGCGAGAGAAGAGCTGTTGCAGCTCACATACAGAGGATGATCTGTTCACTGCAGCTTCACTGCTCTTTTGGTGTTGGCCAAACTAGCTACACAGAGCCTCTAATAATTGTCTATATATTTTCTGATCATTAATTCTGCATCATTATTTTGAACTAGAACCACAGCAGAATTTGATTGGATTCTTTATCCATTCTCATGATCATAAAAATATGTACCATTAAAATTTTCAATAGAGAAAATGTAGAATGATTAGATAACAAATTCAGGTTCAACCATATGCATATTTGATGCAAAATTTTAATTGTGTAATTATTCAAATAATTTTTTATTGGTAATATGAAGCATATCCTGGGTGCTTGACTCAGGTCACTGTTGAATGAAGGCTCACAGCTGTGTCTCTCACAGGAAACTGGCTTCTGATGTTGGGAATGCTTTGAAAAAGGTGTGACATCTTTTAGGAAGCAACTGCTTCCCAATTACTGAGTGATAAATGTATACAAACTCCTGATCTTCCAGGCTTCTAGAATATTCTGAAGCTTCTTTCAAGCTTCAGTGTTTCTTTTGAGATCACCAGTGGGTTCAAAGGCTACCACATTGTCGTTCAAATTTCCTTTCTGCTCAATTCTGCTTTCTTAATTTCCTTGGAATTTATCTCCCCCTATCCCTTTCCCATGTCACTATTTGTTGAGAGTGAGGACTGTGACTATCCTATAGTGGATATACAAAATTTGAGGGGTTCAATATTAGGACTTGATCAGTAGATTATGGTAACTGACTCTGACATAAAAATATTTAAAAGACTTTCTGCAAATATCATGATGAAGAAATGATACCACCATAATGGTATGGATTTTTATCTTACCATTATTTTTGGTATATTTGGAGTAATGTCTAGCACCACATGTATGGTGTCTTTCCTAAACATAATCTAGAAGACCTAGTTTTCTAAAATTTTTGGTAGTCATGTCAACTGGTAGGAACTTCAATCCACTGCTTAGAGTTGCCTGTGCTAGAATTTCTTTAGAAGTATGTAAGCTCTTTGATAGAGAAGATAGCTTACACTGAAATTCATTCTATTAATAGTAGTAGGCCTGGAGGCATTTACCTTGCAGAGATAACAGAATTGGATGAGAACTTTTCTTTAAACTAAGAAAAGTGGTTTTCTTCCATCCTTTCTCCCTTCTCTTCCTTTCTCTTCCTTCCAGTCCCTCAGTCCCTTCTCTTCAGTGCTTCTCTCCTGTCCTTTTTTCCTTTCCTTTCCTTTCTTTCCTTTCCTTTCCTCTCGCCTTCTCTCTTCTCCTCCCTTCTCTTCTTTCTCTTCTCTTATCTTCTCTCCTCCCATCTCCTTCCCTTCTCTCTCTCTCTCTCTCTCTCCCTCCCTCTCCCCCCCTCCTATCTCCTTTTTAAAAAGAGATTTACTGAGGCATGATTGAGATATATCTATATCTATATGTCTCTATCTATCTATCTATCTATCTATCTATCTATCTATCATCTATCTATCTATCTATCTATCTCTCTCTCTCTCTCTATATATATACATTCTACATTTCTAGGACCTTGAAGTTAAGCATATATCCATGAAAATAATCATCCCATCAGGGCTGTAATCAGGCCAAATCTGAAGCACAATTGAGAGCATTCTAATTAAAGATTAATCATTGACCTATTTATATGTTTTTTTACAACATCATGCAGCTACTTAATATTCTTTAGTAATACTTTACTGCTTTATCAGCATAAGCCTCCACCTTTTCTTTCAACTAAGTGTTTGATTGTAAGTTGTTTTTTTTACAAATGTCACTTTCATATTATTAAATATCCTATAAGTAAAATATTATTATTTCCTTTGCATAAACAGAACATAATTCTCATGAGTGAATTATTTTCCAAGACATTGTATGTCTCTGGAATATGAGTATTATCCTAAATTTAATCAGAAGTCTAACTTTGACAATTTTGAATACAATTGTCTAAAATTATGCTCCAAGATCTACCATATGTTTTCTTGGTATTTAATATTCTTCAAAAGTTTAGTAGTGTACAGATACCGATAGTTTTTCTATGTGTTATAAACACTTTTTAAGGGTAATTAATGATCTTGGTAAGATATCTGCATGTTTATGATAGTTTTAGTATAACAAATTTTCCAAATATTCTCTCATAATAATTACTTTGGCGATTGTGTTGATTGCATTGAGACAAATCTTGGTTTTAAATACAAGGTGTATATGGGAAATGATAACAAAACCTTAGCCATGTATCTTAAAGAATAAGCTTTCTTGGATTGCATATTCTGAATTACCACTCCTCACTTTATTTTTAAATTGTGTAATGAGCGACTGCTACTTTCTCAAGTACCACTCAAGTACTACTGTGTCAAGTACTGTGTCAAGTATTGTGTCAAGTAATAGGAAAAGAATTGAAATATCCCATGGAGATCTTATTCTAATGGATTGATGCAAGCTATACAACAAAAGCATAGGAGTGTTTATAATTAACATGTAGACTCATTGGTCTATCAATTGTTTAAAAGCACCTGTCAGGAAGAGAACTACCTCGAAAGATGAGATTTGAAGAGAGGAACAAAAGAAATCAGAATCTGAGTCATTTGAAATCTGGGGAAAAATTATTAAGTAAGCAGAACATAAGTGATGGAAGGTCCATAGAATCCAAAGAAACATTAGAATTTCTAAGGAAGTGGTAATCAGTGTGGCTCGAGTACAGTGAGTGAAGGGGCCAGTGACAGTAGATAGGGGAGTAAAAGGAGAATCACATGCCAGTGGTTTTTGGCCCATGGTAAAGACTTTGAATTGTGTTTTCACTGTTGGGGAAGGTGTTGCATAGTTTTACGTCTTAAGTTGTGAAAGTTCCACGTAATTAGATAATAATTTTTCCCATAGTAGCCAGTATGAAATCCTTTTACTTGCTGGCTTTTGACTAATTTTTCACTATCTGTTAAATCTCAACAGAAATAGATTTGTTCAGTTGTTTGGTATCCTTATTGACATTTAATGTTTATTTTTAATTTTAGTATTTTTGGTGAAGATAATAGTGTAGCATTATAGACAATTATACACATTTTCCTGATGAGAAATCGGGATGGGCACTTTTCCATGTGTATATTACCATTTGTGTATCTTCATTATGAATATCTTTTAGCTATTTTTCATATTATTGTCATTCATTAAAAAGTTATTGCATATTCTAGGCATATGATTATCACACACATGTGTCTCTCTCCATCACTTCCTCAATCCATTTCTTTTTCTAGTTCTTGTTCTCCCTCCCTTCCCACACACACACATACACATTATATATATATATATATATACACATACATATATGTATATATATGAGATATATATACATATATATGAGATATATACATATATGTGTATATATATGAGATATATATGAATATATATGTATATATATGAGATATATATACATATATATGTATATATGAGAGATATATATGTATATATATGAGAGATATATATGTATATATATGAGATATATATATGAGAATTATATTAAATTTCAATTTGTCATTTTAATTTTTAAAAAGTTATAGTAAATATTATTGCCTATTTTCAAGTTGTAAAGATATTGTTCAATATTTTCTTCTAGAAACCCTATTAGTTTCAGTATTTGGGGATGTAGCATGAGTTCATTTCCCTAGATATTGTAAGGTACAGGTTTATTTTTCACATATTCATATGCTCCTATTTTCATATACTAGTACATTCATTTATTGTATTTTTCATATGCTCATTCATTTGTTTTAGTTCTCAAGCCCTTTTTATTACACAGACCTTTCTCCATTGAATAGTATGCATCTCTATGAAAAATAATTTGACCATAAATAAGTTAACTTTTTTTCTTGGTAATATGTTCTTAGTCACTGTTTGTTTTTCTTTGACTAACAATATTTGCATATTATTTTGATTATAGGCACTTTCTATAAAACTTAAAAACTAAGTCTTTGAGGTTTGTTTGGCTTTTCTAGGTTATTTACTGAGACAAATTAGAATCAACTTGTTAGCGTCTGTCAAGAAAATGAGGAGAAGAATCTCTTGCAGTGCAGAAAGAGTTCAAGGGAACAAGGGTGAGGGCTGAGGACGACGGGAAAGGAAAAGAAGTAGAATAAAGAGGTGCCATCTACAGGATCTAATAAGCTCAGTGAATATAAGCATTATATGCTATAACATGAGATACAAATAATAACCAGAATGAAAATTAGGATAGGGAAATTAGAGGAGGAGGGAGGGAGGGGGAGAGAAGGAAAAGGACATCAAAAAGACAAACAAGCTGTTTCATGTACATGTACCTATTCCACAGGATGAGGAGGTACAAGTGGAGGTACCACAAACATGTCCTCATAACATAAAAAATAAATGATAAAGAAAAAATCTAGCTGGGATATTTTAGACGTGCATTGAGTTTACAGATCAATTTTTGCAACAATGAGATCATGACAGTTACACTTTTCAAATCTATTAACCTGACATACCTTTCCATTTAATTGAATGTAATTTAATTTCTCCTAGCAAAATTTCCATTGTTCAATGAAAAGGTCTTGTAAGTTTTTAAAGTTTAATACTAAATGTTTTGTGCTGTCATAAGCAGAATTGCTCTTTTCAAACTGAAAATCAATAGCTCAGTTGAAACCCCACCACAAACATCCACTTCCATCCCTTCGATAACACTATGTAACTAATTGCCACTGTAGAGACAGAGGCAGAAATATTGCAATAGTTTTTGGTTTAAGTTTTTTTCATTTCCTTTATTTTTCTTCATTTGTTTTGCTTTTACATTAATGGTTATTGATCCCAGGGAATTTGGACTGAGCTCCATATCCACACACTTTTGAAATTTTGAAACAGGGCCTGGGTAAGCCACTAAATTGGCCAGGTTTGGACTGGAACTCACAGTCCTTCTGCCTCTCCCCACCAGATGGCTGGGTTACAGGCCTGCTTCACCTGACTGTTACTTTTTACTTTCTAAGACTATATGTGTTCTAAACTGGAAGATCATTTATTTTTCTAGGCAATGAGAGATTTATATTTACTAGATAAATGACTTTCAATGTTTTATACCATTTCTCAAGATCATTTGAATTCCTACTTTATTCCCAAGCCCACCTCACTATTAATTTTTCACCACTTTCCCACTTCAATTACATGACAACTTAAAAATTTTGTTTTTTGCAGAAGCATTTTCCTAGTTCTAGTCTAAGGAAAGACATCATATTATGATAAGTATCCTAATTTGCATAGACCTATTGCAATGTTTATCCTCATCAGTATTCATAAATAGATATGGAATTAAATTAGATTATTCTGACTATTAATGTTAGTAGCTCTACACTATAATAATACTGAGTGTTTGACTCTGGTAAATCATTTTTTCTTTATTAACTGCCATCCCTGCTGTGATCTATGTTCAGGTACTTGTGGTCTATATGTGAAATTTAAAAGGTGGATTTTCTAACCAAATTACCATGATTTTATTGATGTATGTTCTTTGGTAACTTATGCAGGTGACTTGCTTTGATCAATGGGCCAGCAGTAAAATTAATTGAAATAATGGCTTTAAAAAGAACTTGTATACTTTGACTTTCTCCCCTGTTCTTTTTTTTTAAAGAAAACTTCTGGCTAGCTGAAGATATATAACAGACATCGGAAGAGTCAATTTTCCCAATTTGAGGCAGGTCCTCTCCAAACTTCTGAACCAGAGCAGGTGCATGAGAAAGTCCAGACAAAGTCAACCAAGATTGGTTGAGAGTATCGGACTATATACATGACTAGTTTTCTCCGGAGACATTTGCTTTTGGGATCATTGCTCACACAGCACTAATGGTGGAAGAGATAGCTTTAAATATATTTGTATCAAATGATGTGTGAACTGACTTTTATTTGTGCATGTCACTTTAAATAGCACTGACCAAAAAGCCATTACAAACATACTACTTTTCCTTTGGGGATATTATGAAAAACATTTCATTGTATGTAGCACTCATAAACCATCTAATTGTTTACAACTTATTTATTATATTGATTTTTATTTTGTAACTCCCCAATTCCAGTTCATATATAAACTCCATGCAGCAGATGTTACACATATTAACATATCCTAAACACATAAAGCAGCCTAGCACAAATTAAATGCTCAGTGAATATTTGTTGAGTTAGTGAATATTTTCTTAAAATATCTATGTTAAGAATGTAAGTTGAGAGGCTTGGAATTGGGCTCAGTTGTTCTGACATCTGCCCCACAAATGCAAGGAACCAAGTTCGATCCCCGGTACCAAAAAATATATATATATAAGTTGAGTAGACTGTGTTAAGGATGTAAGAGTGTATTGATTATTTAGTAATCATGAGGTTTTCATGATGAAAATTATTATAACAAAATATGAATTTGAAAATTCTTTATAAAAATAATTTTTGTCTCTATTGAAAAACTCATTTTTCAAAAATTTGAAAGAAAACCTCAAAACTGTAATTCTCCTTCAGATTCTGTATGAATGTGTGCATGTGTGTATTGACATGGTAACAATTTAAGGCATAAAATTTATTTAAGGTATAAAGTGTGATGTTATCAAGCATATATATGATTAGTGAAACAAATTAATGTATCCATTATCTACAGAGGACTACTTAGTTAATGACTTGTGGCTAATGTTTTATGAAAGGAAATGTGTACTTTTGACTATACCACCGTAACATAAATCTAAATTAGCAAGTTTATAAAAATGTCATGAGAGGGGCTGGGGATTTAGTTCAGTGGCACTGTGCCTGCCTCTCAAGTGCAAGGTCCTGCGTTTGATCCCTGGTACCAAAACAAAAATTTCCTGAGAAAGTTATTTTACTTCATCAAAAGATATCTCCAAATATTAGTAAAAAAGTCATTACCGTACAATGAAATGTTTACTATTTTAAAATTTTAACTAAGCATTTAATGGAATTCTAAAGTAAACAAAGGGTCAACCAACTTTTAAATGCCACATGAATGAATTAGGGAGCAAAATAGCCAAGATAAACTTTAAGGTAGAAAAAAATATGCTGAGACACTATCAATCAAAGAATTCTGTAAAGTTATGCTATATAAGATCAATAGTAATTACAAAACTACATATTTTCAGTTCCAGAAAAACATTAATTATTCTGAAGTAGATTTACCAACACAAGGAAACTTGATTAATTTCTAAAGCAGCATTACAAATTACTGAATATATTTTCACTCATCATTAAATCATCTAATCGTACTGAGACAACTTTTCCACATTAAAAAATAAGTATAGGAGACTATACAAAAGCCTTCTATAAACCCCTGGTGGATTACAGAAACTATGAATAAAAACTGAAATTAATAGATAATGGTTATGGTTTATATCTACGTGCTTCCCCCAAAGCCTTATGCTCTCTTAGCAGAGAGCATCATGCATTGTGGGTGTGTTACTCTTGGGTGTGATGTTGGGAGGTGAAGCCAGGTGGGAAGAGGTGGGTCATGTGGGTATGCCCTGGATCTTATATAGCCTTTAGCTTCCCTTGGGCCCTCTCTGCTTCCTACCTGCTGTGCCACAGAATATTTCCTCTGCCATGCCACCCTCCCTTGGCACTAGCCAACTATGGACTGAAATCTCCACAAACTGTGAGCCAAAATAAACTTTTCCTCCTTTAATTTGTGGGTGTCAGTTATTTTGTCCCAACAGCGAGAAAATAACTAAGACAGCAATATGTGAAAATATCTTTTTGACACTAGGACAGGGAAAGACTTTCTTGGGGAAACGTTATGAATTTAGCAAGTTATAAATATATTTAAAGAAATTAACTTAGTCTGCCTAACAGAAGCTTTCTTAAACAAAACTAAAAGACAAGACACTATTTTAGCTCAGCTGTTTCCAAATGATTATTGCCAACAACAATATTACCCAGAATAATAATTTTTATCAATAAAAAATAATAAAATGACTAAAACATATAGTTATTTAGAAGAAATGTACTATAAGTAAAACATAAACATAAAAGTCTACTCTTGCAGTAATTAGGAAAATGTAAATTTAAAACAGAATTCATCGTTATTTAACACCTGTCATATAGACAAAACTAAAATCTGATATAAACAAAAGCTTATAAAAATAAACTTTAATACTATAAGTTGGTAAAACCATTTTTAAATATTCTAATGAAACCTAAAAATATTGGAGAGAAATAGTAAGTTGAGGAAATAAAAATAGCATATGTATCATGATCTTTTATCTGTAATATTTAAATGAAGAAATATGTATTAAATTTAGGAATAAATAGATGGAAACATAAACCTAAAATCTATGTTGTTATTTGACATTGAAGAGAAGTGGAGTTGCAATGTTCTAGCCAAGATTATCTGACAGGCTTTAATATTATCTGTAATACATAATATGAAGCTTTAATAATGTCAGTTATAATGAGTAAAGACTTTGTGATCTTTATCTATAGTCATATTTTCATGTTAAAATGTTTATTGAATATAAACACATTTAAAAAGTTGTCATTTTTTTGATTCAACCAAAATAGATTCCTCAGTTTCTCCTTGATATGCTTTGCATTCTAAGGAAATAGGAATAAACAAAACAACCATTATCCACCCTTTTGATGGTTCATGAGATTAGAAAACAGTGGGTGAGAAGTTGAAGGAACAGACTGTAAAATTTAACAAAAATACATACTAAGCAATAAGGTTGTCACATCCATTTTGGATCAAAGAAGCATTACAGGGGGTGCATAACAACCATGTTCATATTTAGAAGTATTTTTAATGAATTATTCATTTTAATTTTATGAATTTTATTATATTGAACAATGTGTACTTAACAGGAAAATATTGATAAAGCAATTTTTAATATTTATTGAGTGTAAATAAGCATCAAAATTTTCAACATCAATTTTTTGGTTTACAAAGTCTGAAAAATAACAAACATGAATTCTTATATGAACCACAATGAAAATACAAATAGAACTCTACAACAAAAATAATCTTTGCTTAAATTCTTACACCCGAGGCAGTCTTCACATATTACAACTGAATGTTCCATACACAAGTCTTGCTTACACTGTCAGCATGTGTGCTTAGCTTCCTTTTCCTGTGTGGCAGGCCATTCTTGTCATCTCTCTTGCCTTCCTCTTTTGTCAGGAGCTTCTTACTATATTGTAGAACATGCACTCAGTAGTAAATTGGGATCAATAAAATAAAATATCAAATATGTAATGAGTGCTTAGCATAAACATCAATATTTTCACATCAGCTGTTTACTTGCTTACAAAACCTACAAGATAACATCAGAAATAAATATCTATGTGGACTACAGTGAAAATACAAACAAACAGCCTACCACAGAAATAATCTTTACTTCAATTGTCACACCAAGGCAATCTTCATACATGACTCCTGCATATTCTATGGATAAATATTACTTACAATGATAGCATATATGTTTTGTTTTCCTGTCCTTTTTTTTAGGGCTATGTTGACACCCTTTTGTTTTTTCTCTCAGCTCATCAGCCTGCTCCATAATTTTTTTGCATAGCTCCTTGGACAGAAACATTTTCTTTTCCCTTTGTTGTAAGCTATCTTTTATCATCTACAGTTCCAATACTCTAAGAAAATTTCTCACTGATATTTGGTACTTGCTATGTTCTTTGTAAACTAGGAAACTATTTATGCCACACATGTTTAGGATTGAGTAAAACACAATCATTGGCCAACACTTTGTGTTTCAAATGACATCGTAGTTGCTGTGCTATTCATCAACAACTTCTATTTCACCTTTGGTTTTCTCATTAAAAAGTTACAATCACTGGTTTCATTTTTGTCAAATTTTCTCTGTGGACCTTGCTATCTGGGGTAATTTTGACAACAGCAGTACTACCTTGTTTTTCTTTGCCATATATGAGGACAATATTTCAGGTCTCTCTGAAATCCAAAGATTATACAATACTTTATTTTGAACTTGCAATATTTCATTGAGAAATTCTGCTTTGTTCTTAAATACAGTTCCTTTTCTGGTTAACTTATGCTCTGTTAGCAAATGTAACATCAATGGGTAACTGGTAAACCAATTGTTGAATGTCACATTCTGATTACTTTGTGAGATAGAAGCAATGAGAGTCTTTTTGGAACATCATTCAGTTTATTACTGTACCAATAAAAACCCAGTGCCTGAGTTCCAGGACAAACTTTTAAATTGAAAGTATAATATATTTTCACATCCACCATGGCATATATTTTTATGCTGTATTTTCAAGGCTTATCTGGCAAATACTTCCTGTAGCTACAGTGACCACAAAATGCTGCAAGCTGTTCACCAATAATCATGCATTCAGATGGTGTGTAATTGCTTGACCTTTTGAAATAAAACTCTCAAACAATGAGTGGATAGCAGCCAGATTATCAGTTCTTTTCCTTTCTTGGAAGATGGTTTTGTCATCATACCTCAGGCAATTCTGAGAGCTTGTTCTAAGGTTCTAGCATGGGAGTGTAGCTACTTGTATACCCTTGACTGAGGAAACCATCCTCATCTAGCAGGGGTGGTCATCCTCTTTGACAGAGGACATAGCTTCATGAGGGATGCACATGGAGTGGTGAGGGAGGAAGGGGATATTTGTCTAGCCAGCCAGATCAACTGAATCAACCTTGGTGGTCAATGGGTGACAGATTTCACAGCCAGATAATCCTCACATCCACTTCAGGCAATTCTGAAGAAATCCACATCTTAGTATCATTGTTATTCTACAAAACTCAAGTCCACATCCATCACTTCTCTATAAGTCATTCACATTCTTGTGATTACCATAAGAAAGCCCTGCTAAGTACACCAGACCTATTAATGCCTTCAGTTCAAATAGTGAGGTGTCATAATAAACACATATTTGAGTATGACTATCTGTGCATACAGAATGTTTTACTTACATCTTATCATTTGTGTATTTTGCAACATCTTGTAACATATTGTCTGTTTCAAAAAATTTCCAACATTGAATCATAGTCCTGGCTTTCTGTCCAATAGATTTCATTCCTGTCAAGAATCTATTATATTTTCAGACCTAGTTATAACATTGACACATTCAGGCATGGATGACCATTTTTTTGTATTTAGACTAGTCAAATATGTACTCAACATTGTGATTTTCTTCCTCATCTGAATTAAGGAAATCTTTCCCTGTGTCTATATTGGTTTATTTGTGCTCTATTTGACTGTCACAGGAACTTTGGCTCAAATGCCCAACATCAAAGTCAACATCATCATCATCATCATCAGCAGCAGCAGCAGCAGCAGCAGCAGCATCAGTGCATGAGTCACCAGATGACTCACTTCCAACCTCCTCCCAAACTGGCAAATCTGGTTTTTCATGTCCAATTGTACTGAATTGGGCTAATTCTACAAGAAAAACCAAAAGAAAACATTAAAAATAAACCCAAATTCTAAACGCAGAAAAAGTTAGCAATGAACACTTCATGAGTAAAATTCATCTGTTGGTGTTTTGGAGCTCCTGTACACAACTTGTCATTCTTCTGCCAAGTGGGTAAATGCACAAATGGGTTCCTATTTTCCCTAGGCATAGCTAATATTAATCACATATGGCTTCCATTGTGATAAAATGCATATTTAGATTACAAATATGGTATAGGTGTAATTTACCCCATGATACCCAGGGATATATACACAAAAACATTACATGGAGCATTATGTCTAAAAATTCTCAATTTGACACTTTTGCACATATGCACACACCTTGCCATTCATCCTACCAAGTGAGTGAACACAGATTGCTCCTTGTATCCCTCAGTGTAGCTACTGAGATGCACAGCTAGCTACCATTATGCTGAAGTAAAGAATTTCCTTAGAAAAGTATAGAATGGGTATATTTTACCCACTCTGATGCTCCATTAAAAGAAAAACTAAAATAAAAGGATAGAGTATACTGAAGTGAATTGCAGACAAGATGTTTGGAGAAGGTCTTTCTGGTAAGAAGACATTTATATAACTGAAGAGGAGAGTGAAGGAAAGGCTTGAGTGAGATAGCTTAGCCAAAGAAAACTACAATTGCAATGGTGCTGAGGGAAATATGTACAAAATGTTCAAGAACTAGGAACATAACATGCCACATTCTAAGAATAATATTGAAAACATAAAATATCACTATTCATTAAAAAGCAGATTTTAATTTCTGTAAGAACCAATCATTGAAAAGATTAAAAAAATAGTTTATATTTACCACAGGAAATAGAAATGATTTGGAATTTTATTTTTCCTAAATGTAAATAAGAACAGTTTTTTTGCTGTTCTTTGTAATATATAATGTGACAATAACTTTATTAAAATTTACTCATTAAATTTAGTATGTTAGATATCCATCCACTTTCTTCTATAAAAATGTAATTGATGTACACTGAAAAGTTATAAAATTCATCAAAAATAGTTTTTATGCATATATTTTAATGAAAGAAAGTGCTATTGAATTTTGAATCTGTCTTCCATGTAAATGTATTCTAATTCATACTTGTGCTGCAGAATATGAAGAATGGTTGACACACATGCAGAGGAATCAATAATGGTGCACAGAAGAGTCTGATATTGAGATGTAAATAAACACCGCACTCTTTTGATCTCTTACAGATTTGAAGACCTACACATTTTGTCTGTCGTAAGTCAGAGCTATAATTTAAGTATTAAGAAACTGAAATGAGACAGAAAAAACATGGAAGATTGAAATTCTAAAATGATATAACAGTAACAGTCGCATATTATCAAAATATCTTACTGACAAGGCAAAATTAGCATGAGGCCAAGACAAGCATTATTAGCCACTCCATAAAAAAAATCAGAATGGAATGGAATTCCTTGTTAGAAACAAGATAGTTTGTTGCCATTTGTTGCATTTCTCATCATTTTTCCTTTCTCATCTTTCCTTTCCCCTGCCCCTCCAACTACCCCTACCCCTTTGGACTTTTTCTTCCTATTTTGCATTATCAATTATTCATTCTAATCATTGGTACATTTTAGAGATACAATATAATGACATTCATCATTGGAAATTTGCACCTTTACATAGTCTCTCTTGGTTCTTATTTTTCACCCTTGCCCAGCCCTCCCTTCAACCCCTCCATCCCTCCCTATTTAAAAAGTTTTTGTTCCTATTTTTCCATTTTCTCATATTAATTCCATTTCCTTCTTTCCTTTCTCCTACCCCTCCCACTTCCCCTTCCCCTTTGACCCTTTTCTTCCTATTTCACATTATCTATTATACTTTTTAGTCCTTATTTAAGCTTTCAGTTTCTCACACTAGAGAAACTATTCAGTATTTATACATGCGTGTCCTATTTATTTCACTTAAGAGTATCGCCTCAATGTGGATCCTTTTAGCTATAAATGTCTCTAATTTCTCATTTATTATGGCTGTGGAGTATTCCATTTTATTTAAAAAGAAACTCATTTTCTTTATCCAGTCTCCAGTTGATGGGCATTTGGACTATTTCCAAGTTTTAGCTATTACAAATTGTGTTGCTATGAACATGAGTGCACATATATCACTGTAGTATGACTCTTTTAATTCTTTGGGGAAGATACCCAGCAGGGGAATATCTGGGTCAAATGAGACCTCTAGTCCTAGTCCTTTGAGGTAGCTCCATACTGATTTCCACAGTGGTTGCACCAGTCTACACTCCCACCAGCAATGGAGAAGGGTTCCTCTTTCCTCACAGCCCTGCCAGCATTTGTTATTGGTTGATTTCATGATAGTACCCATTCTTTCTGGAGTGAGGTGGAATCTCAGCACTGTTTTTATTTGCATCTCTCAAAAGGCCAGTGATGTTGAACATTTTTTCATGTATTTATTTGCTATTTCTACTTCTTTATCTGAGAAATGTCTGTTCATTTCAGATGGCCATTTTTGGATTGGGTCTTTAAATTTGGGAGTTCTGATCTTTTTAAGATTTTGATAGAACCTTTGTCTGAGGAACAGCAGGTGAAGATTTTTTCCCACATTGTGGGATGTCTCTTCACAATGCTGGTGGTTTCTCTTGCTGTACAGAAGGTTTTTAACAAGAAGAGATCCCAGTTGTTGATTGTTTGTGCTAGTTCAGGGGCAACTGAGGTTTTGTTCATAAAATCTTTTCCTACATCAAGTCTTTGTAAATAGGGAAGGGCGGAGGGGGTGAAGAGAGAGCTAGGAATGGGGAAAAATAAGAACCAAGATGCACCATGTAAAGGTACAAGTTCCTAATGAGAAATGCAAATGTGTTGTATACCTAAACTGCATCAATAAAAGAATTTAAGGAAAAAAAAACAAGTAAATGTATGCAAAAACAAAAACAAAAAAAGAAACAAGATAACTTTTTTTTAAAAAATGCCTAAAAATATTCCAACTATCTGTTTATGTACCTAAAGAGAGCAAGAAAGTAAAATATACATTCCTCTGTCTGTCACTCTGTCTCTGTCTCTGTCTGTCTGTCTCTCTCTCTCTCTCTCTCTCTCTCTCTCTCTCTCTCTCTCTATATATATATATATATATATATATATATATAGTGCTTTTAAATTTAACTTGTTATCTGTATCCCATGTCCCTTCTTTTTTTAGTTCTTTTATTGGTACATTTTAAGTATACAATTCGTTTACATTTATCATTGGGTGTTTGTACTTGTGCATAATATATCTTGATTCTTACTTTTTTCCCCAATACCCCTCTGCCATTCCCTATTTACATAGATTTCATTTCCTTTTTTTTTCTTTTCTCATAGATTTTCCTTTCCCTCTTTTCCTTTTCCCTTCCCCTCCCTTCAGTCCTTCATCTTTGGACCTTTTTTTCCTATTTCATATTATCAATTATTCATTTTAATCACTTTAACCCTTGTTTACACTATCAGTTTCTCACACTAGAGAAACTATTCAGTATTTACACGTGTCCTATTTATTTCACTTAAGAGTATGGCCTCAATATGCATCCATTTAGCTATAAATGACTCTAGTTTTACATTCTTTATGACTGAGTAGTACTCCATTTTATAAAATAAAACACATTTTCTTTATCCAGTTTCCAGTTGATGGGCACTTGGACTGCTTCCAAGCTTTAGCTATTACAAACTGTGCCGCTATGAACAGGGGTGCACATATATCACTGTGGTATGATTCTTTTAAATCTTTTGGGGAGATACCCAGTAGGGGAATAGCTGTGTCAAATGGGACCTCTAGTCCTAGTTCTTTGAGGTATCTCCATACTGACTTCCACAGTGGTTGCACCAGTCTTCACTCCCACCAGCAATGGAGAAGGGTTCATTTCTCCCCACAACCCCACCAGCATTTGTTATTTGTTGATTTCTTGATAGCAGCCATTCTCTCTGGGGTGAGGTGGAATCTCAGTGTTGTTTTCATCTGCATCTCTGGAATGACAAGTGATGTTGAATATTTTTTCATATATTTGTTTGCTGCTTTTACTTCTTTGTCTGAGAAATATCTGTTCATTTCAGATGCCCATTTTTGAATTGGATCTTTGAATTTGGGGGTCTGATTTTTTTCAATTCTTTGTATATTCTAGATAGTAGTCCTTTGTCTGCCAAAATTTTTTTCCCATATTGTAGGTTGTCTGTTAGCTCTGTTGGTGGTTTCTTTTGCAGTGCAGAAGCTTTTTAATAAGATGAGATCCCAGTTGTTGATTCTTTCTGCTAGTTCCCATGCTGCTGAGGTTTTGTTCATGAAGTCTTTTCCTATGCCAGTGTCTTCAAGAATTCTACTAACGTATCTTCCAGCAAGTTTAGTGTTTCTGTCTTAATATTTATATCTTTAATCCACTTCGATCTTAGTTTAGTGCATGGTGATAGGTATGGGTCTAGTTTCAATCTTAGTCAGATTGAAATCCAGCTTTTCCAATACCATTTCTTAAATAGGCTATCTTTCCTCCAATGAGGGTGGTTGGCTCTTTTGTCAAAGATGAGGCGGCTGAGCATGTCTGGAGTTGTTTCTGCATCTTCTAATCTATTCCACTGATCCTCAGGTCTGTTCCTTTGCCAGTACCATGCTGATTTTATCACAATAGCTTTGTAGTATAGTTTCAAGTTGGGGATTGTGATACCCCCAGCCATGTCTCTGTTGCTTAGAATTGCTTTAGCTATTCTAGGTCTCTAATGGTCCAAATGAATTTTTGGATTGTTTTCTCTAATTCTGTGAAGTATATTGTTGGAATTTCAATTGGCATTGCATTCCAAAAAATCCAGCACCCATTCATGATAAAAACCCCACAGAAAATTGAAATAGAAGGTCTTTATCTTAACCTGATTAAGGCTATTTATGAAAAACTAACAACCAACATCATACTAAATGGTCAAAAACTGAAAACTTTCATGCTAAAATCAGGAACAAGACAAGGATGCCCACTATCACCACTCCTGTTCAATATAGTTCTGGAAACTCTAGCCACAGCAATTAGAAAAGAGAAGGAAATGAATGGAATAAAGATAGGAAAAGAAGAAATTAAACTGTCATTATTTGCTGACTATATGATAATTTACATAGAAAACCCAAAAAACTCCGCCAAAAGACTTCTAGACTTAATTGACAGATTCAGTAGAGTAGCTAGATACAAGGCCAACACTCAAAAAACAATAGCCTTCTTATACACAAATAACAGACTCACTGCAAGAGATATTAGGGAAACAGTTCCTTTTGCAATAGCATCCAAAAAAATGAAATATCTAGGAATCAATCTAACAAAGGAAGCAAAAGACCTCTACACTGAAAACTACAGCACTCTGAAAAAAGAGATTGAAGAGGATACAAGAAAATGGAAAGGCATCCCTTGCTCCTGGGTAGGAAGAACCAATATAGTGAAAATGGCCATACTTCCAAAACTACTATATAGATTTAATGCATTGCCAATTGAAATCCCATCTCCTTTGACTGATGAATTGTGAAAAGGTCTTTGATATTATACCTGTGTTGAATTATTGATTCTATTTTAAGTAGAGATTTTCTAATTGTATATGCTTGTATTCCTATGGCAGCTATGAAAATTAGCACAGATTTTGCAACAAAATCCATAAAGAGTGATGTATTGTTTTAAAGTTTAGGACACCAAATATTTGAAATCATTTTCGTTTTATTTGGTAATATTTGTAGGCTTTAGTAATTAGGTCTTGATGTATCTGAAGGTCTATGAATATGACTACCATAACACCTAAGAAGACCCTTATAAAAACTGGAAAAGGAGACAAAACAACTTTAAAGATATTTCAAACCATGATAATTGGGAACGGATAATTTGACTTGTACTCAGTAGAAAGGAAGACGTACTCAAGACAAATTGATTCATAGGGAAGGAAGGACAGGGAAAAAGGGGAAAAATAAGAACCAAGACATATCGTGTACACGTACAAGTACCCAATGATAAATATAAACGTATTGTATACCTAAAATGTACCAATAAAAGAATTTAAGCAAAAAACTAACAAACAAACAAAAAACAGCGATTTAGAGGTCCGTGGTACCATGGGAGTGGTATTTCTGTACTCTGCTTTATCCAATGAGAAAACAGTTTCATTTTTTTTTTCTTCAAGAATACAGACAAATAAAAATAATCAATTATACTGTAATAATTTCCAGCCACTCAACATAGCCATATCTGTTGCTTCAATCTCATTGAATTAAAATTCAAAATAAAGTCAAATCAGAATACAACAATGTGATCAATGGAAGCCTGGCTTCAAGATTTTGGGCTTTTCCTCTGATCAGAAGTAGGTTAATTATAATTAAATCACACAAGCAAAGAATGAGAAAGATTAATTTGTCTCAAATAAAAACTTTCAACAGTTGGGAAAGAGTATCAAGATGTGATAGTCCTACTTTAACAAATATCTAAGAATGGGGAAGCATTTTGGAAAATAAGTAATGGGTAGAAACTCTAAGAGTTTGAGGATCATGCTACAAAAACCCTTCACAGATGTGAATGAACTGTTAGCGATCCTTCCACTGAAAGCATGGAAATAATAGAGAGGAGCTTTAGAGAAAGCCTCAATCTTTTTAGAAGGTACTTAAGCATTTTTGAGTGGAATGTTGACAGAAGTATGGATAGAAAAGGCCATTCTGATGAAGTCTCACATGAAAATTATGAGCTTATATTGGAAAGCAAGGTAAAAGCAAACTTCTTTATAAAGTGGAAAAGTTCTGGACCTAATTTTCTCATGTTCTACTGTTTTGTGGAAGGCAAAATTTGCAAGCGATTAAATTAGACATTTTGAGGAAGCAATTTTCAAGCCAAATGTTGATGGAATGGCCTGGCTTCTTATATTTCTCAGTGAAATGCAAGAAGAGATTTAAAGACAAAAGTGTTAATCAAAAAGGAAGCAAAATGTAGTGATTTGGGAAGTTCCTGACCTATTGATGTTGTAAAGAAAATAACACTTCTTTAGGAGAGAAAACTAAGAGTGTGGACAAATAATCATTTGTTAAGAAAATCAACCACCTCAAAAAAAAAATCCTCCATCTATTATCAAAACCATGGGGAGATTAGTATGAATCAGCCACCTCAAGGAAAACAAGGAATTACTCAAGACAATGTAAGAATGCGATGAAGTGCACAACCAGGGCTGAAGAACACAGGTAACACTGTACTGCAAGGTCCTTCACCTGGACATAGAAGCCTCTTTTTCCCCTCAGGTCCAGCTCTAGTAGGCCAAGGCATGGCACCGACCACGGGTTCACTCAACAGGAGGACACAGGCAGCAAGCTTCGGAGGAGTTTCTGCAGTGCAGTGCAGAGCACGATCCCTGGGTACATGTCTATCACTACTTAGAATCAGACAGACACATCTACCTCCTTGAAAAACCATGCACAGGATCCAGGTAAAGACATACTTAGGACTAAGAAACCGAAGTAGGCAATCCATTGAGAGTTAGGAGAGCTCAGGGGTCAGCAACTGCCTCACATGCACAGGTAGGGAAAATTTCTGCAACACTGTGTGTAATTTGCAATTGTACCTGAAACCTTACATAAATCTTGTAGCACATAATGAATGCTACCAAAATTTTACCTTTTAAATTTCACCGTACTACCTATACATGAGACAAATCCTGGAATAAACACAATGATAATTTTCCTCTAAATTAGAATGATTTAAATATAAGTCATATGAGACATTTTGGGAATACTTCTATTGGAATCCCTAAACCAAAATACAGCAGTAGCATTACGAGTCATTCCATGGGACACTGCTAGCAAGATACATACAGTATCATTAGGAAGAAAATAATAAACAGCTGAGCATTTAAGCCTCACTGATACTCCCACCCCTATCGAGTATGATTATTTTATCATTTTGAGGGTATCCTGGAATGAGATGAGCAATAGTCATATGTTTATACGTGACTTTTCCAAGAGAAGTCCAAAATAATTTTTAAAGAGAATTAGCCCTAGACTAAGCTGCTGTACTAAACATATGATACTATTAGAAAATCAATCTATAGCATTGAGATCTAGCATCACAGAACTGGTATTTTATAAGTTGATTCTTCAGCCTTTCAATTTAAATATGAAAAGACAGTTCTAACATAACCAAGTGGGACAGTTAAGGAAATAAAGACAAATCACCATCATGTTTGAAACCTATCACTACAAATTCAGGTCTCTTTGACTAATTTTGAAATGAAACATTCTAGAAATGCAAGAAATCCAAGGATAGAAAAAAAGATTTTAAAATTGAACTTACATCTGGGAAATCTCAAGGAACATTTAGAAGTGTTTTAGTAGATGCAAACCTATGGGAATATTTTCTAAAAACAATCACTTTTCCCTGAACTTTGGAAACAATTACCTCACCATATTTCTAGCTTTTTGCACCAGTCCTGTCCTTGGCTTTTAGCCTCTACTCCCTATTAAGCCCTAGAGCTAATGCCAGTATTTTAGAATTATGTCAATCTCCTTCTTGAGAGGGGAGAACAGTGCACACACAAAGAAAATACGAGACTGGAGGCCCAATAAAATTGGTGGCATAGGTCCAGCCCAAACTCAAAGAGCTGAAAAGTAGGGGACCTAATGATGGAACCACTTGTCTGAGTCCTAAGGCTTGAGAATCCGAAGCATGGATGGCCAAGGACAGAATAAAATGGGTGCGCTGGTTCAAGCAAAGATATCATATTTGTCCTTTTCTGCATTTTTGTTCTATTCAAGCCCTCTCTAGTTTGAATAACATCCATCCTCATTGATGAGGGTGAGGTAATCTTCTCTATTCAAGCTACTATTAATCCAAATGCTAATATTATCCAGAATCACCCTCACAGACACACCTGGAAATGATGTTTTACCAGCTATTTGGTGCCCCCATACAATGAAAAAGTTAATTAACCATCACATCAAGCATTTATATAAATTAGGAGCCAACATATTTTTCATTAGAGACAGGTGGTAAATATTCTAGGGTTGTAAACATCTACTCTCTGCCATTTGCAACTGCAATCTGTTGTTATGGCCCAAAAGTAGTTATACATAATACATAGATAAGTAATCCTTAACAGATACAGATATGACTATATTCTAATAAATTTTTGTTGATAAAAATAGGTGATATGGCCATGGACTTTGGCTCCTTACCTTGCAACTATCTGCAGAGGCAAAAGTACTCATAACTAAGCAAATTATTCTAAAAATATAAGGTTATTTAGAAATATTTATGATTGTTTGAGCAATGAAAGAACAGAATCATTCTAAACAACCAATATCAAAAATTTAGCTGTGTAAAACTACATAATGGGATTTTGTATATTTTAGTTTAATAGGTAATTTTTCTTTCTGACTCTACTGTGGAAGTATAGTAAGGTTTTATACCTAGTTGAGTTTGGCTATAATTTGTTTTACCAAGGGTATGAATGTAAACATAACATTGAATGTGTTCTGATTATAGATTTAAAGACAATCCATGTTCTCCTTCACTCTATTGAGGAACTTCAATATCATATGAGAAAGGTCTACAAGATTTCTGTTCCTTAGACTTAGCTGCAGAATGCAGAGATTTTTGGAAAAGAAATGACCAGACCTAACTCACAGCATAGCGGTGAGTCCAACTCTTATAAATACTAACAAAATAAAATAAAATGACTGAAGCATGCTGTTGATTTAGAGTAAATATAAGTAAAACATAAAAATAAAGGTCTTATCTCCTAGTCACAGGGAAATGAAAATTGAAAAAAAAACAATAAATTGATCAAATTCATATGATTCATAGACGTGGAGTAAATAATATTTGTGGCTATGAACTACTGAAATTAGGAAAATTATTATGAATATTATTGATAAAATCTTACTAAGAGACTGAGATCTATTAAAATTTATGGGGTAGATGTGCATTTATTGAGAAGCAAGTTTTTGACTAGAAATAATCTTTGAAAAAATTTTAAACATTTAATCAATTACAAAATCATTTGGACTATAATTACGATGATTAGCTTAAAATAGATAATATATGCTACATATCATTTTGAATATTTATTTTCCAAAAACATCCATTCTCTCCCTGATTTAAAAATATTTTACTACCTTCTAATTTTTCCTTTCTAATTTTCAACAAAATTTAACCCTTAAAAGGCAATATTGTAAGCATTAATGCTTGTCAGAGTGAAAACTCAGTAGATAAGAATTTTGATGATGATAATGAGGATGATGATGACAACTACTTGAGTAAC
The DNA here is from genome assembly GCF_053883595.1 of Heterocephalus glaber. Classification (NCBI taxonomy): domain Eukaryota; kingdom Metazoa; phylum Chordata; class Mammalia; order Rodentia; family Bathyergidae; genus Heterocephalus; species Heterocephalus glaber. The sequence goes on from NW_028258372.1 coordinate 28,288,151, forward strand.
CTGTCATATAAATATTAAATGAATAGTTTTGACATAAGAAATAATATTTATTTTATTTGTTTTCTTGTAACGTGAATGAATTCTATATTAAAATCATATGTCTCGTTACTGAAAGATCTGATTTACATTGGCCCTATAGAAAGTATATTCATCTGGGATTAAAAAAAAAGGGTATAAAAACTAAATCAAATCTACTAGATTCTTACAAAGTAAAAGGATAGCAGACCACCATGACATAATACAATATTTTTAAATATTGTATTTTAATAGATTTTCCTAGCTTTTGCATATTAAATTATATATCTCAATAGCCTTAAAATATTACCTCAGCATAAGAAATGAAAATTAGATACACAGCAGTAAAAATCAATCTATTCAGTACCTAAATACAGTAATGTACACATACTTAAAACATCACACTTAATAGTTATACAACTTGGAAAAAATTTATAATTCTCCTTAATTTACAGAAAAGAAAATTCTCAGCAATAAACAACTATGTCCAAGTAAGTCTGAGTAGAGACTGGAAATCCAGCTCTGTCCAACTTGCAGGTGCATGGTTTTAGTAATATAATACTCAGCTACAAATTAACATTCAATTAAAGAACAGAAAACAGGACAATTTCTGAGGATTAATCTTCACTTTCAGCATGACTTTTCTCAAGTGAGTGATGCCTAGGTAATCGGTAAAGCAAAATTCTGGGTCCAGCTATGAGGATGTTGCCAAAGAATATTGACATGTGACTTCAATGTGTGGGGGAAGACCCAGCCTCAATGGTACTAATGCCATTGTCACTACTCTTATTTGCTGCTGCCATCTGGTTTGGGCCTCTGATAATAGATTTTTTAGCCCTTAAATATGAACTTGCACCAACCACTCTCTATAGGGCTTTGAAGACAGAGAATGCATCACCTGTCTATTTCTTAGGATCCCATCTCCTAGACAGATTGGCTATGGGTTATCCCATATCTTCAGCCTGCAGATGGCAGCCGGGGTACTATTCAGTCTCTGATTGTATAAGCCAATCTAATAAATTTCCTGTTATACTTATCTATACATCCTATCTGTTAAATTTCTCTAGAGAACTTTGACTAATACAAAGTACATTTTGTTTTGTTCTTAAAAACAAAAATAAATTTCATATGAAGAATCTCATTTGCATTAGAAGTTCTTTAGATCAGTTGTATTAATGGTTTCAACTTTTAGACCCTCCGTATCCATAGTCCCTCTGCCTTCTCACTTTGATTTTGGCCTAACCTTGCAATTTAATTTGGCCAATAGTTTGGCACAGAAGTGATGGCCTGCTGCTATTAAAACTACACCTAAAGATGCCTTTGATTCTTCTGCTTATAATCTTACATTCTTCCACAGTAGTCTTACCTGTATCATAAGAATATGCCTGGGGTGTTCTGTTACAAGGAGATAAAACCATATGAAGAAGATAAAGGCTCTTAGCAAACAGCCAGCTTATTCAGAGTAGCAAAGCTGCATAGCCCATCTGCCAGAGCAGAATTCGGACGTGAGAAAGCCCTGTGTTAAAATCAGGTGAATAGTTCATGTGAGTTCCTCCTAAAATGTCAATCTAATAATTTCAAGCTAAAGAGTCATTTATAATCACTGAGATTTTATAACTCATTAAGTTTATTGGTACATTTTATGTTTACAATATGATGACATTCACCATTGGGAGTTTGTATCTTTTCATAGTATCTTGATTGTTATTTTTTTTTCCCCATATCCCTGCCCTCCCTTCAACCCCTCCAACCCCTCCTTATTTACAAAGACTTTGCTTCCATTTTTTCCTTTTCTCATACTTATTCCTCTCCCTTCCCCTACCCCTCTCAATTCCCCTTCCCCTTTGGGCCTTATCTTTCCATTTTATATTATCTATTCTACATTGGAACCCTTCTCCACTGTTGGTGGGAGTGCAGACTGGTGCAACCACTGTGGAAATCAGTATGGAGATACCTCAAAGAACTAGGATTAGAGTCCCCATTTGACCCAGTTATTTCCCTGCTGACTATCTTCACAAAAGAATTAAAAGAATCTTATCACATTGACATATGCATACCCGTGTTTATAGCAGCACAATTTGCAATAGCTAAAACTTGGAAACAGCCCAACTGCCCATCAACTGGAAACTAGATAAAGAAGATGTGTTCTTTTAATTAAATAGAGTACTACTCAGCCATGAAGAATGAGAAACTAGAGACATTTATAGCTAAATGGATGCACACTGAGGTCATACTTTCAAGTGAAATAAAAAGGATACACATGTGTAAATATGGAATAGTTTCTCTGGTGTGAGAAAGTGAAAGTGCAAAATCAGTGAGTTTTTGAGAGCATATTAGTAGCAAGGATATACTGAAGAGGAAAACATGGAGGATGTAACTCCTCTACCAACAGATGATGAGCATTGTTTTCTATTCTTTTAAGAATCTCAATTTCCAAGTCCTTATTGATACTTTTAGTTTTGAAAGTCTGGTAATACATTGTACTCTTTCAATTCATAAAAGCTCTATCTGGGGATTTGAAGTTCTTTGGACATTCTCATTGTGCCTGTGCTTGTGTGCTTGCACACATGCTCATATGCATATATGTCTATGTGTGTTGAGCATGCACTTCTTGAAAAGATGTAATTATCTTTTAATTAAATATAGCCAAAGGATAGAGATAAGAATGAGGCTCAAAAGTTTCTCAATCTTCTGGGGATTTCATACAATATGATTTTTATTTAGTTTATTTCCCAAAAAGCTGTATTTTAAAGAAGGGAATTACCTTTGAATATTAAATATATAAACTTTAAGTAATGCTCTTTTTATTAAAAATAGACTCTCACATATTTTAATTACTTACATCTAGAATTTATTTAAGCATGCTATATATATTGCTTTCAATTCTGTCTCTAGATTTTATTCTTTTTTTACTTGTTATTTTCTTCATCAAACTTGCATCTTTTTACTTTAGGTATTCTCTACTAGAGTACTTCAGGACAAGATGCTGGTTTCAGAATATGTTGCCAGACAACACACACACACACACACACACACACACACACACGATTGAGCTCAACAGACTCAAGTCTCGTTAGCATTACCTAAGACCTACATCAACATAGCAATTTTTTAGGAAATGTTATTTTAAAGCCATTGAGTTTGTTTTTTATTGAAAATTTTTATCAGTGCATGTTTGTAATACATAATCATTATATTTATCTAGGAGAGTTGGTACATTCATATAACACACTGAAGTCATTTTATTTCCCTTTCATCCCCTCTCCCTTCATCTCTTGGGCCATTTCTCATTTGCAAAATGTTTAACCTGGGAATATAGCTCAGGGTTGTAGCACTTGATTAGCATGCATGAGGTAGTAGGTTCAATTCCCAAACCAAAATGTATGAACAAATAAGAAAACAAACAAAAAGCCCCATTTTTTAATTGCTATAATCTCAGTTAATTTAACCATCATCCATTGAGACATTCATCTTTTCTCTTACTCACTACAACTATCATGCCTATAGTTTCTGTGTGTTCTGTGTCCATTATATGTGTCATGCAATTGTACCTGTTGGTGTCTCTAATGCTCCCACATGCAATGTTTAACGTTTTGGAAATCAAGTCAATTTTTCCATATATATATATATATATATATATATATATATATATATATGTGTGTGTGTGTGTGTGTATATATATATATAATTTTATACATATATAAACTAATTACTGCTCATCAACCCTAATACTACTATATTATTCAAGCCAATGTCATTTTTTCTACTCTGTTGAGATAATCTTGTAGTCATTTTCTATTTGTCTACAATTCACGTCCTTTATTTTATTGATAGCAGTGGACAGAAGGATACCTTTATCTTGTAAATCATATTGTATCTTCTTCTCAGAATACTTCCTGATTTCTTTTACTTGCACCAGAGACACCAATTATAGATAACAATGTAGAATATTCATTATAAAAAAAGGAATGATAGTTCTTTAATAAATAAGCTTTCTAAACTACACTTATTACCAGATAAAGAGATATAAGTACTAATTAGAAACAGGGTTTTCCACTATAATGGGAGGTCTATTTAGGTTTATAATGGAATAATAGAATGACTGGCTGCTTCACACCTATTGTACTTATACAATGACAGATTCATATGTAATTGGTGTATGTGCAATATATCTGTTTGAGTATGAAGGATATATGTATATATTTACTTCACAATTTTCTTTGTATCTGGAAATACTAAAGGTGAATCTAATTGAAGCAAATCAATCAGATTACTAGTTGTTAGAAGAGTATCACATTAGAAGGCTGAAAATCCTCCTTCTATTGATCAGAAGTTTCTTATGCTATACAATGGAGCCCTCAACATTGTGAGAAACACTTAGACAATTACACTAATGTAAGCTTCAGTAAATATGCATAATATATAGTTGATATATCCAGTAAGGGATTAAATTGTCTACTATGTCTCATGCTCAAAAGAAAATATTACTTGGGTTCATACAAACCCTGGTGGTGGTACATTATTTCCACGTCATCAATAGAGATGAGAATGAGTTATAATTCTTTTAAAGAGTTTGCCTTTTAAATCATTTTCAAATTCAAAATCGTCTCACAAGTACCTTTATAAATCCATAGGATTGGTGTGTGGAAGTGGAGAAGAGAGGCATAAAAAGAAGATGAATTCTTAATGTGTACCTTTCTTAAAAGTGGCACTCATTATTCACTTTTTAAGATAAAAATATATGAGAAATACTTTAAAAGTTGCCTCTTTACAGTTTCTTCCACACCACTTTCTACAACACTCTTTTAGCATTAGGTTGAAGGGGTGCCAGGTAACAAAGATGGGGACATGCCTGAAGGTACCCTGTGGTGACTGTTCTCATCATTTGACAAATCTTGGCCCAGGGAGTTACAATTTAACAAGTGAAGTAGTAAATATAGACAATTCCTTTGAAAAGTGAAATCCCTGTAGAGCAGGATTTGTAAGAATCTGAAGGAAATTTACATTCCAACACATTGTTCATTCCCACTTCCCACAGAGGACTCTCACAGAACAATTGCACTTTTTAGAGTTCTTTGCTGTAGTTAGTTAGTGGCAAAAGCCCTGCTGCTAGGCTACATTGTGAGAGTATTTTGAAAGGACAGTCACACAGACTTAAAGTCACTTTGTTAACACTTTTTACAAGTTGTTGCTGTGAGAAAAATACAAAAGCTTTAAGTTTACTGAATCATGATTCAGAACTTTCCTAGCTTTCAATTTTTTATGTATACAGTTCATAGGGTAATTTGGCAACACCTTTCTTTTTCTTAATAGCAAAACAAGTATGGGATCTTTGGATATGAATACTCTAAGTTACAGGCAAATGTATCATGGGAAATTGCATATATACAGATAATGTAAACCCCATAAAATATATACCTTGAGGTTAAGTTTCTTGGCAATCAATATAGATTGTATTAGGTATTGAAATGAAATACTTCTGAATATTTAAACACATCATTTTTTTTGTAAAATGACACACTTTGTAAAACCTTCTATAAAATACTTTGTATATATCAAAAAATGTTTTTCCCTAAACTCTGCAATGGAAGTATCAATTTTCTCTCAGTATGGTAAACATTAGACTGACATTGTTTGAATACTTTTAGGTCTCAATTTGTTTGCCTATAAATCCTATGATTTGCATTAGATAAAATACCTGTTTTAAAACCTCAAATGTGTTAAATGTACTATACCATGAGCCTCTCCTTTTAGAATATGAGAGTAGAAAGTATACAATGACAGTAACTGATTTTCGCCGTGTAAAAATGACTCCCAACTCTTCAGATACTTTTTCAACTTCTCTTTGAAAATTTTAAGGGGTATAGAAATAACTGGATCTACTATTGCTCCTACATTGGAATACAATGATTCACTGTCCCAGGTTAATGAAATTTTGTGTCCACAAAAAGAATAATACAAGAAAGTTCACAGGAGGTTTATTCTTAATAAATAAATCCTGGCAACAACCCAAATGTTCACAAACAATATATAGATAAACAGTTCATATAATATTCATAATGTGAAATATTGCTCAGCAATATAAATAAATGAACTATTCATAAATGGAACAAAATTTTTGAATATATTATTCAAAAATTATATATTGAACAAGAGAAACCAAGTATAGAAACATGTACAGCAAGTTTCCATTTATGTGAAATGTAAAAACAAGGAGCCTAGAGTGGTAGTACTAAGAACACAATTTATTCCAACTGAAGAGAAAATGCCTGTAAAAGGTGGAATTAAAAATCTTTCTGGGCAGTGGAAATGTTACATATCTTTATTTGGATTTTGGGCACACTTCTGTACTTTGCTGTCAAAACTCATCAAAATAAACACCCCTTCCCTCCGGCACCTTTCTCCTGTGATCTGTGTCCTGCCCTCCATGAAATGAGAAGCTCTGTGCCACCAGATTCCCACCATGATGTCTCTGCCCAGGAACCAAACAACCTCTGAAACTGGGAGCCAAATTACACCTCTCCTTGTTAAATTGCAGGTGTGAGGTATTTTGTCCCAGCACTGGGAAATTTGAGCCATATATGCTGTAATATGAACATGTGGAGATTGAACTTGGTTGGATTTTCTTCAGCTTTGTTAATTCAGTATGGCCTTACTTATACTCCGACATACACACAGGCATACAGACACACACACACACACACACACACACACACACACAGATGCCATTATAGTTTATTATGTTAAGAGCACAGTTATAGTAATAGGTCCAGTAGACATTACACTTGAGATTAGAGTGAATGATTGAATTTGCCTGCATAACATACTACAATAAGAAAACCATCCTTTAAGTGAAACTATTCTGTTTCATAAATTGGGGAGAAGAGGGAGTTACTTAACAGAAAATAATAAGACAGAAGAAAGAAATAGGCACCCAAAGATGTGTATGGATGAAGGATAAAATAGAGTGGGGACTGTGAGACAATTTGCAGCTTTCTCATTATACAAGAGTTCAGAACTATGGTTTGGGAAATCACTGTGTCTGTATCATTTCTTCATCTCAGAAACTCTAAATTTTGTCTGTATAAATTGATATATTTTACCTCTTATTAAATTACAGGCTAAGAAGAGATGCCTAGGGACTTTGAGAATTAAACCAGACAATACATAGGCAATGTCTTGAAGACAGTGTTACTAAGACATAAACATATAAATAATCGATTATATTTATTATTACTGTCATTACCATTATTTTTTTTTGGGCCAGTTGCATTTCTCCCGTGGTTTTCATGGAAGGTAATAGTAAAATTCTATTCCGGGAGATGAGAGACAATGTGTATAAAATTTAATATGAGTCTTGCTTCAAAGACTTTCAGAGTAAAGCACATGTTAGTTTCTATTAAGTTAGCAAAAATGACATTGGTATATTTTGTTTGATTTCATAAACACAAAATATATACAGATTATTGACATACTGAATAAAGTATTAAAAATTAGCAACAACCTTTATTGAAATACAATAAGAAATAAATACTTTTGAAGTTCTCCTAAGACACAGGTCCTTGAAGAAGCATACAATTGGAACCTAAAGTATTACATCATATTTAAATCTCTGTCAGGACTGTTTGATTAATTCACATAAACAAAGAAAATGAAAGGTAACCTTTTCAGAACAACAATACTTAAAATAATTAAATGTATAGTGACTGTTTCCCATAATCTTAACATGAAAAAATGTTTTCCAATAACATTAAAATAAAAAGTTGTCTAAGATGAACTTGTTTTCTTTTTTCAATTTTTTTTAGTAAATGTATGCAGTACACAATGATTGTAATCCTCATAGGGAATTGATAGCTGTGCATAACTCATTATAGTTATTTTTTCATCCCCTTTACCTCCTCTGCCCTCCCTCCTCTCTTGGTTCCCTTTCCATTTGTAAAAGATCTTTCCCCTATTATCTATTTTTTATTTTGCTTTTTATTTATAATTTGGCTTGTCATATAAGAGAAACCATGCAATATTTAAGCTTATGTGTCTGATTTGTTTCACTTAACATTATGATCTCAAGGTACACACACTTCCCTATAAATGGCTCAAGTTTATCCATCATTACGGAAGAATAGTACTGCACTGTATAAAAGTACCATATTTTCTTTATCCATTCATGTGTTCATGGACATACAAGCCACTTCCAAGATTTAGCTATTACAAATTGAATTGTGCTGCTTAAATCGTGGGTGTGCATGTATCATTGTAATATGAAGTCTTTCACTGTTTCAGGAAGATATACACAATGGCTAGAGATGGGTGGATTGGAATTTCTAGTTTTAGGGTTTTTTTTGAAATTCCCATATATAGTGTATTAGATTTCTTCCAACAATGTAAAAGAGTTCCTTTTTCCTAACAGCTTCAACAGAGTTTATAAGTTGATTTTTTTTAATGTTCCGGGGTGCGAACTCAGAACCTTGCACTTGTGAGGCAGGTGGAGGAACCATTGAGCTAAATCTTCAGCCCATACGTTGATTTTTTGATGATGGCCATTTTTTCTGAGGTAAGATGGATTCTCAGTGTTGTTTTAATTTGTATTTCTCTAATGGCCAGAGATCGTGAAATTTTTTCATGTATTTATTCACCATTTGTACTTCTTCTGAGAAGTGTCTGTTCATTTCATGTTACTCTTAAATGGATATAATATTCCTCTCAATATAATTATTCATAAAATGTCTAAAATAAGGTAGGTTCTAATAAAAGGGGAGTTTTAATCTTCGTGAAATATCTCAGTTAAGTAACAAGAAAACACTGCATGTTTTGGATTGATTTGTTAAATGCTGTACCTTATCTGTGAAGTGCAGCATTCTACAATTAGAGAGAAAAATTCTTCAATACGAGTTAAAAAATTGACAAAACTTTGAGTCTTTGAGAAGAATTAATTTAGAATTTATTTTAAAAAATGAAAATACAATACATTGTAGACAGAGACCCTTCTCTTCAAACAGTGCTGCTTGCTATTGCAAGGCAGCTTGGCAATCACTACTATGTCCCCAGGTGCTGTCACCCAGCTTCATTGCGAAGTAAATTCCTCTCCGGTGACTGACAATGAAAGCTCGAAGTGTATGTGCATGTTTCTACTGTGTGTGTGCACTCGTGTGCATGCACATGCGTGTGTGAATGTGTATGAATTTTTCTGTGCTGGGCCAAGTGGTTTTAGCATCCATCACACTTTTCTGCTTTAGGGGGGTAACTGATTGAGTTAATAGCTTCACTTTTAATAGATGAGTTACAAACAAATCAATATTTTTCATAAAAAGACAGAGGCCTCTTTTGAAAGCCTCTGTATCTGAAAGATTACTATGAAGTCATAAGGTGAATATATAGCTTGCAAATATTTTCTCTGATTTCAGATTACCGTTTTCAGTCTGTTGATTCTTTTTTTTCCATGCAGAAGCTTTTTTGGTTTGATGTAATCCCACTTGTCTACTTTTGCTTTTATTCTTTGTGGGTTTAATGCCTTTGCCCCTGGTAATGACAAAAAGCTGTGTCTCTGTTTTTACCTAAGAATTTTACAGTTTCAGACCTTACATTTAATCTTTAACTCATTTTCTGTTGATTTTGTTTATGGTGTAAGATAAAAGGCCTATTTCATTCTTTCGGACATGGAAATCCACTTTTCCCAGGACCATTTATTCATAAGTGTACTCTTATCCCACTGTGTATTGTTGCCGTGTTTATCAAAAATCAGTTAAATATAAATACATACATATATATTCAACTGATTTTATGCATATATATAGATATATATCCATTTAAATATATCTACCTATCCATGGATTTATTTCTGTACTTTTGATTCTACACTGTTTGACTGTACAATAGTCAAATATATGACTGTGTTTATGGCAGTCACACTATTTTCATTACTCTACAAAATGTATAAGGAACACAATAGCAACAAATAAAAAAACAAAGCCTTTAGTAGCCCCCCCTTTTAAGAAACAGGTTACAAACTTGAATACACATTTCTCCGGAGAAGACACAGATGGCCAAGTATATGTGAGAAATGCTCAGTGTCACTAATAATAAAGGAAATGTAAATCTAAACATAATGAGATAATATCTCATGCCTGGGAGAATGGCAATTATATTTAAAAAAAAGAACGCAAATGTTGAGAAAGATGAGGAGAAATGGAAAATTTTGTATACTGTTAAAAGAAATACAAGAGTCGGGGATTTAGCTTAGTGGTGCTGTGCGTGCCTCACAACCTTAAGTTCGATCCCCAGTGCCAGAAAAAAAAAATACAAAAAGAAATGCAAAATGGTGCATTCATTATGGAAAACAATATAGAAGTTTCACAAAACTTTAAAAACCAAACTGTCACATACCCTAGCAATCCCTCTTTGGGTAAAAATCAATACTTTGGGGAGATGTAACTATTCTTATGTTCACTGGACTATTATTCACAATAACCAAAATGTGAAAACAAACTAAATGTTGATCCTATAATGAATAAAGAAAGGAAATGTAGTATAAAGATACAATAAAATACTATTCGGCATTAAAAAGGGAAATTCTTCAATATGTGACAACATGGATGAACCTCAAGGACCTTACCATGAATGAAATGGGCCAGTCACAGAAAGACAAATGCTGCATGACTCTGCTTGTATAGCATGTGTAAAATAATCAAATTCATTGAATCAAATAATAGAATGGTGGTGCTATAGAAAGTAGAAATTAGGGAGTAATTTTTCAATGGCATAAAGTTCATGAATCAGATGAATAAGTTTTAAAGATCTGCTTTAGATCAATGTACCTATCATCAATAATATTTCATTGTACATGTACAAATTTGCTAGTAGGATAGATCTTATAAAATTATCAAAATAAAACCATATTCACATATTTTGTAAGCATATTTTTCTTTAATTAATTAAAATATTAGAACTATTGAAATTACATTCAGTTAATAACTATTTCTAAAGCATTTTCATTTTTTTATATTGGTTAAATTTAATACCCTGAGTGAATTTAAAAATATTTTCCTGTGAATAAATCAATTTCTAAGTAAAGAAATTCATAGTAAACTAACTTATTAATAATATTTTTAAAACTTATGTAAAAAACTGAAAATATCTAATGAACAAGGAATAGAAAAGTATGAGAACAGATAATAGCTCCCTTATGATCAGGAAGTCAGTCATGTTTGTAAATTGTTTTATTTTTTGCTTATCTTTCTCAAAATTTCATTTGCAGATATTACAAACCTGAAATTTCTATGATGATCAAAACACTACAGATATTATAAGTATTATGTTTTCACATAGTAAAAGAAAGCCAATAGAGCTTCATTGTGTGGCTGGTTGAGGAAGATACCAAATTCTTGCTACCTAGATGAGGCCAGTATTGTTCTAAATGCAAAGTTGCATCTTCATAACCTTGTTTCATTGAAGATTTTCTCTAGATAACAATTCATTACACTGAAACACCTCTATATCACCCAATTTTTTAAATCAAATGATGACTTGATTTTAAGCCAGAAATTTGGGAAGCAATAATACAAAGTCAGAGACATAAAAATATCTTTGGAGAGCTTGGAAATTAAATGTCAGGGAAGATAACTGCTAATCAGAAAGTAGCAAAATATTTATTCAGTATATATCTATATAAATGGATTATTCAGTTAATATAGATAAAATAGGGTGAATAATATTCTAAATATCAGAAAGGTTTTAAATGATTTTAATGTCAATCAGTAATAAATATTATTTATTAAATATTTAAGATGGATTAATGTAATATAAATTTATATATGTAAATTGAACACAAAATATTTTAAAGCATTGTAATTTTGATGAATACTGTTTGTTTCCAAATATTCTACATTTTCCTCCTTCCTCTTTAAATCGCTGCTTTTCTTTGCTCACATCTCTTTAGTAAATTACCATATTTTTTTCCTAGGATTTCAAAGCACATACATATCAGGGTGTGAACAAGTGGATAGTAACTGTGTTATTTTTTTAAAAATGAAGAAGAAAATTCCCATAATGGCATTCATATGTGCTAATAACCTAATATAGACTATATTAAACATAGGCTTAGTTTCTGTTTTTGAATAGTTTCATTGAAATGTGGCTGATATACAAGAGAAAGCACTAACTTCACATATTTAAGGTGTGAAAAATGAGTTTGGGAATATGCCACCCCCTGTAATATTTCTATCACAATCAGGAAAGTAGATATATCCAGCACCTCTCAAATTTTTCTTAGATTCCTTTTACCCTTCTTTTTTCTTTTTCTCTTTCTTTCTTTTTTATTTTCTTCATTCATCCATTTTTTTCTCTCTCTTTATGCTTGTGTTTGTCTGCATATCATAAAAATAATGAATATGATATCAACTCTTTTTATTTTTTACTCCTTCATTTTCTTTTTTTAAATTATTTATATATTAATTGGTACATTTTACGTATACATTTACATTTATTATTAGGTGTTTGTACCTAAACATGATGTATCCTAGTTCTTATTTTTTCCCCCATTACCTGTGTGCCCTTTACCTCCATCACCCTTCCCTATTTACATTGGTTTTGTTTCCATTTTTTTTTCCTCATAATTTTTCCTTTCCCTTCTTCCCTTTCCCCTTCCCCTCCCTCCACCCATACCCCCCTGGACCTTTTCCTATTTCAAATTATCAGGGTTTTTTTAATCCTTTTCATCCTTATTTACAATTTTTGTTGTGCTTATGTCTGTGTGTCATAAAAATACTTAACCTGATATCAATCAAGCTTCCTAAGAATTTTGAAGTGCGCAATATTGTACATAGAACTAAAGTCACTTGGTTATATATTAGACCTCTAGAACTTATTCTTTTAGAATAAACAAGAACTTTATACTTTATACACATTGGAGAACAACTTATCCTTTCTCCTGCTTCCTGAACCCTGGCAATCACCACTGTGTTCTCCTTTATTCTAATTTGAATATTTATGTATATTTCATGGAAAGTAGACTCATGCAGTGTTTTTATTTCCGTGATCAGTATATATTATTTTAAACGTCTTGTAATGTCTGTGCTGTCAAAAATAGTGAAATTTCTGTACTTTTAAAGGCTGAATATAATTTCATTATACAATCTCACAGAGTACATGTACAATAGCATCTTTATCTATTATCTGTCTTTAGACACTTAGATTGTTTCCATTCCCTGGGTGCCTCCAATAATGCTGAAATGAACATGACAGTGTGAGTAGAATTTCATTTCAAGATTCTAATTTTAATTCTTTTGGACAGAAGTAAGTTCAGGCTTAATATTTTGAGGGACCTCCATACTGTTTTCAATAGTAGCCACATCATTATACAGCCCCTCTAAGAATTATTTTAATTTCCTTTTCTCTAGAAAGAAGGCAAAAGTAATGAAGATACCAATCTTATCTATAATAGTCAAATTTATTGCTTAGATGACAAATTTTAAAAATCGTCAGACTCATTTTGTTGTACCAGATGATGTTGTACCTGATTATTGAGTATCTTAGGTCCTTGTGACTGGTGCGTTAGAGGTGTTTATCCCTCATTTTTGAAAAGTTAGTGAATGTCTTAACTGTATCATGTAGTTTAATTTGGAGATTTTCAACCTCTTTCCAATGGTATCTTCTCAACAAACAAATGAATTTTCATGAAATATTCAATACCACAATCTCATTTTTTTCTATAAAATCAAAACATACTTGAAGTATTTAGTTTTCCAAAACTCAAAAGTATAAGCAAGTATTACTGGATATCATCCATTCATTCAAGAAAAGCTATTTGAGGAAATTTTGAATGGCCTGTAATGTAAACAATGCTCTGTTCTTAAAATTTGTTATACAAATTTTATTACCATTTTTCAAGACACTTCTAGTCACCAAAATCTATTTTAATGCAAACTTTTCCTCGACACACATTGCTGGTATGACGCAACATTAAAATCCATTTGGATTGAGGTATAATTTTCTTGTTTAATATCTTAGTCATATTTTCAAAATATGGTTCTCATTCTAGCTCTAAATAATTCGAAGTACTCTCTCATAAGTATTCTATGTGAATAAATAAACTATCAGGGAAACTATTTCAATCAGGTTGACTTTTTGTTGAAGTAACATTTTCCATTCTGCTAAAGCTCAACCGACATTGACTTCACTGAACGGACTGTTGGGAAATTGCCCTCAGAGCTTTGTTTGGAGCTGCTAGTCTTAGTAATGAAATGTTGTACTGTCAAAGTCACGCTCAGAGTGTCGATTCTGTTCCTAAGTGACATTGTTGGAGCATAACATACATTTAGTTACCTACCTGACAAGTTGTCTATTTAACAGAGAAAAAATGATCTGACTATGATTGATGGTACAAGTGCCCCTTGTCGGTGATGGAGAAAATAAGCTGAGTCAAAACAGACCTGGCTGTACCAGGGCCAGTTTCACTGCAGAGCCATTCCCTCATTTCTCTTCATTTGGATAAGAAGGCTTTCTTTTGGGCGTGTATTCCCGCAGTCTCCAATCTACCAACCACTGTGTTTATTGCTTTCTTCTTTTCACTTTGAAATTACTTTAGAGGCATTAGTCAGAAGCTTTCCATACATTTTTAGCCACATTGCTCTCTAGGTCAAGGACAATGGTGTTGAAAATTGGAGGCCTTGCTAAGGAGTACTAACTGAATTATTTATTTTTGATTACAATTTCCTCTGATCTCTGACATAGACTAGGGTTCTTTCCTCTTCTGTGTCACTGAAAGAAATGTACTTTGGATACCTGCTTTGTAATTATTGTGACATACAGTAAAGCTGCAATCCTTAGGGATGTTAAAACTTGTCCAACAACTGAATTCAAAAGCCAAACACTAATGTTTTACCATGTTGGTCCCTTTGCCTTTTCTTTTTTTTTTTCCTTCATTGTTGATATGTTGATATGTTTTTCCATAGCAGATACTAAAAAATATAATTTATATAACAAGAAAGAATAAAAACACCAGATATTTAGAATGTACTGTAGTTAAAAGAAGAAAAATTACACAGAAAAAAATGATACATGTCTTAGTTGTATTTCTGTTTTAACTATAATTCATTTAACCTCAAATGCAGCAATCCAAAAAGCCTTGATCTTAACACTGTATTCACACACACACACACACACACACAAATCTCTGTGTAACCTGATAAATAAAAGTGCAAGTTTAATAATATATGAAGAATTTGAAAATAATTTTTAAAATAATCTATAACCGCAGTGAAGTAAAAAATAGAAAAAAATTATAATTCAATTTCTATTTTATTTTTTAACTTTAATTTTATTGGTACAATTGAAATATACATAACTATCACATTTGTCAAAGGGAATTTGTATCTATACAGGTTATATCTTGATTCCTCTTTTTCTTCCACTCCTTTCCTCACCATTCAAACCTTCATCCCCTCCTTAGGAAATTTTTAAAAATGAACAAGTAATAGAGGAAAGGGGAGAGGGAAGGGAAGGGATGTGTACCAGTTAAGATGCATACCAATCGGGGCTGGAGATTTAGCTCAGGGGTTCAGCCACCTGCCTTGCAAGTGCAAGGACCTGAGTTCGAACCCTGGTACCAAAAAAAAAAAAAAGATGTATACCAACTTCCCATGACAAATGTAATCATTATGTACTGCAAACATGTACTAATGAAAATACAAATTTTAAAAGAAGAAACCAATGACGAGTTATGTGTGAAAACAAAGTCATTTGCTAACATAAATACATAATTATAGCTTATTCTTAATAATTATTTAATATGATGAAAATAAAAATTTAAACACATAAAAGATTATAGTGAAAATGTATGTAGCTGGAGAGACTGTTTATAAAACGACATAATTTTATTTAAATCAGCAAAGACTTGGATAATATTAAATAAAAATGGAAATAATCTTTAAAAATGAGAATGAACAAACTAAGATAATGTAAGTTATTTCACACAATTCTTAGGTGAACCAAACCAAAGAAATATCTATCTAATATTTTTAAAAACAGCCCCATATTTGCAAAGATCACATGAAAAACAATGTGTATGTATTTTTTTGTGAACCTTTTAAACCAGAGTTGGTAAACATAGATTCTGAATCATGAGTTATGCATTTTTTTTGTAAATGAGCAAATAATAAAATGCTTGCTTTGTTTTCTTTGGTAGCTAACACAAAAATGCTGTCAGAGCCAGCAATTTCTGTGAATGAACAAACACACAAAAAAATGAGAAAAACTGTGAAGTAGAATGTGCTTTTGATTTCCATAAATGTTCCAAGCAATGTTATCATAAGGATAGATTTACTTTTCATTTCAAAATAGAAGCTTTTTGTTTGCCCTCTCTCAGGAAGGACATATACTTCAGCTCCAACTTTATCTACTATTGGTGTGCCAAACAGGATGGCAATTAAGCTTTACTTGTTTTACTCATTTTTTAAGTCATCAAATACATCTTAAGTGAACAGTTATTTCTGAGAAATAGAAAAAAGGCCTTTGCTTATCTTCAGGGCACATAATTTACTTGAGGGAGGTACCTAACAAACATGTGTCTAAATGAATACATAGCCTGTTAGATGATAACATTATAAGGGAACATGATAATGGAGTGCCATGGTTTGTATCCAGATGTCCCCCTCAAAACCTCATGCAGTGGGAGGTGGAGAGTTTCAAAGCTGTCTGCGTTAAGGTGTGTGATACTGAGATTAAGGATGTGATGCAGAGATTAAGTGTGTGATACTGGGATTAAATAGGCCCCACCTTGGGTGTGGGTGGCACCACCCAAAAGACAAGCAGGAAGAAGCTGCTTTGCTCCTTCTATGCTTTGCTGGCTTCTGCCTGCCCTCCTTTGCCATGAACTCTTTATCCTCTGTGATGCCTCTCTGCCATGCACCCTGCCTTGGAGCTAGCTGACTATGGACTGAAACTTTTACAAACTGAGCTAAATAAGTTTTCCTCGCTTTAATTTTGGGAGTGGATTATTATGTCTAAGCAATGACAACAGTAACTAAGACATGGAGAAAGAAGCATTAAGGTATACTAATTATTTTGTGAAAGTATTGTACTATTGTATAAAAAAGTGAGTGAGAAAGTACTTTCTAATAAACTGACATTTGAATAAATGACAAAGAGGCATATATTTACATATGGAGAATATCACATCAGGCAGGAGAAACAGGAAATTCAAAGACTTTGAGATTGAAGAATTCTTGTCACGATTAAAGAAGCAAGGCAAATGAATTCCAGAATCTAAACATTACTGAGGAAGTGATTCTCCTGGATAACTGCTGCTTGGAATACAGGGGATGTTAGTTGACAAACTAGGCTAAATTTCTCCCCCTTCCCCAGGTCCTAACATGCAAAGATTACACATACATGGGTCAAAGACTTTAACTGATCATGAAAATCATGTAATTAAGGTTATTAGTCTGGAAGTATCCAACGTCTGTGTGAATGAAGCACTTCTGCATGCTACCTTGCTTCATATCACTTTTCATTCTTATAGACAATGTGCTTTGTAGGGATAGGGGCACTGCTTGGCAACACTGGTTTCACTTGAAAACTACTAAAATTGTGCAAATTCAAAGAGTGAAATTAGTACCCACTGTGGGAGGGCTTACGTAATTTTGAACTTAGCCTTTTAAGAAAGAAAGAAAGAAAGAAAGAAAGGAAGAAAGAAAGAAAGAAGGAAGGAAGGAAGGAAGGAAGGAAGAAAGAAAGCCTTTTACAAGATGGATTGGTAAAATATAATGTTCTAAATTTATAGCATGAAGGTTGACCAAAGAGACTTCTTTGCATTTAGACATTAAGTGGCATGCAATACCCTATGGATTTGTATACTTAAGCCACTTTTTTCTTACTCTACATATTTTTCATTTTCAAATTGTCATTTAGTCACTCACTCAGCCAAGTGTTCCTACAACCATTTTTTATTACAAATGTGCAGTTAAGAGTGAAGAGTTGAAGAGGACAAAAGATTTGGTAGTTTTAAATAGGGGCTTATTCTGATATGATTACATTATTTATTTATTCTTTCTATAGAAATGAAGATTTACAATTTTAGTGGCAACATCTTGGAAACCATCACTTCCAGCCCTAAAAAAGTTGAAAAAAAGAAAAAGTAAACCTCGATTACTGTTTTATGACTTGCTAGACACTGAGATTGTGGAGCCATCTTGAGAAAGATTTGAGATTGTCTTAACTGAAATAAAACCACCAGAGCTGCAGAAAGTCATAACTGACAATTTTGATAAATTTTGTCAAGGTTCACTTCATAGGAGCATGAAAACAGAGTCATACCTTGTACTCAACCGTTTTGAAACTTCTAGAATTTGGTACTTGATCCATTTAAATGCAAAAATTTTGTCCCAGTGCTCCTTGTTTGTTTGGTAATTGAGATGCCAGTTAGCACTTGTCTGTTGATTGCCTGGTGATTCACTAATCTCTCTAATAAAAAATATGGTGCTCATTCATTTTGGTACTCCTTGTGCCTCTGAAAAACAACTGATTGCAGTATTCTGGCAACACTATAACACTGCAGGTTTAGAGAAAGGCAACACTTTGTAAACTTTTCTTCTAGGAATAACATCAGGGTCTAGATGACAAAAATCTAAAAAAGATCCTTTCATAGTTTTGGTACCAGGAATCACAATGAAACACACCAAGATACTTTTCTATAGCAAATACCTACACTGCAGGGAAAATAATTTGCAGACTTTTATCCCAGTTGGAAGAAAGGGAATTATTCCCATTAAAACTCCTGCTATCTTCCTATATATTATAATATGGGGAAAATAATCAACAAGGATCAGGACTTCCAAAAGCATGTCAGAAACATGGCAACCTGAAGGGCATCAAGGGAAAAAATAATAAGAACATGTGAAATTAGGGGGAATGAGACAAGGAGGTGTTGGGGAAAATGATTATAGTATATTATGTATAAATATAAACTACTTAAAATACTTTACTTTTAAAACATTTTTAAATTCACTACAAAATTGAATGGATAGCACATAGTTTCCATATATTTCATGTCTCCTCACATAAATGACCTCCTCCAATGTTAATATCTTCTATCACAGTGGTATATTTGTTACTAATGGCCATAACTTACATTCGTGTTTACCTTTGTCATTTATATTTGGTAGGATTAGACAAATTTAAAATGATGTATATCTACCATTGTAA
Organism: Heterocephalus glaber; assembly: GCF_053883595.1. Taxonomy (NCBI): domain Eukaryota; kingdom Metazoa; phylum Chordata; class Mammalia; order Rodentia; family Bathyergidae; genus Heterocephalus; species Heterocephalus glaber. The sequence goes on from NW_028258372.1 coordinate 28,307,360, forward strand.
TACCATATAAAATAGTTTCACTGCCATAGAAATCCTAGGAAACCATTAATAACCTAGCACCAAGATACAGATCTACTAAAAAATTAATGTTTCCCTTGGAAGATTATATAATATACAGTAGTACCGCGGTTCACAGACCTGAGTTTTTCCATGATTCTGGTTGTAAACCGAATTGGATGAGAAGTAAATAAAATTCCCACATAAGATCAACATTGAACTTAACCATTGAATTTGATTCGGTTCTTATTCACTTTGATTTGTAACCAGAATCATAGAAAGAATTAAGTTTATAAACTGAGGTACCATTGTAATCATTTTTCTACAACTGGCCATCATACAAACAGACCTTCATTAAAAAAGAATGGTTTATTGTAGAAACACCTGCAATACTTAATGTTTTCCTACAGTGGCATACTTAGGAAAGCTCAAAATCAACAAGTGAGAAACAAACAGGAATATCAGAGGAATTTGAATCCACTGATGGCCATAATTACAGAAAACATTAAAACCAGACTCATTGATAGACAAATAAACTTAAATCCTATCAGAAAAGGACCAATTTATTTTAATTACTATTACCAAATACAGGTACAAATTTCAACAACAAATTCTGCAAATATATCAAAAGGTAAGAGAAAAATGGTGTCAGGAGATAACAACCATTAAAACAGAGTCAGAGTAGATGACATATACAATTTCCTAATTAAATAGGAAATGGAGAAATTTTAAATGACTATGATTAATATGTTAATAACACTAATAAAATTGTACAACATATAAAAAGAGATGGATAACATAAGCAAAAGCATGGAAATTTTAATAATGAATCAAAAATGAGTAGTTGAAACAAGAGCACTGTAATAAAAATTAAGAATAATTCAATGGACCCATGCATAGAATCTGAGTACTTTGATGCAATATGTTTGTACTGCATGTGTGTCTCAATTGTCAACTTGGCTGGAATGAGCAATGTCTAGGAGATTAGTAAAACACATTTCTGGGTGTCTATGGGGTGTTTCCAGAGGTGGGCTTGCAGGCCAGCAAGTTGAGGGGTAAGGATCCACTCCAATTTTGGCTGGCACTACCAACAGGTCTACAGCCCAGGAAGCATAGTCAGGGAAAGAAGGAGGAAGTGACCCTGCATTTGAAAAGCTCCATTCTGTAAGAGCTTGTGTGTCTTTCTATGAAAGTCATATTTAGACAGTGACCTCCAGCTTTTGTAGCCTTTCAATGTAGACCTGTGCCAGAGCCTTTTCAGAGCTTCCAGGCCTTCAGCCTTTGCCTGGTACTTCATCTTTGACTTCTCTTGATTCGTGGTCTCTTGCTTCTTTGACTGAGCAGTTACAGAATCCTCTGATTCTCCAGCATAGGACTATCTTGCCTATAATACCGTAAGACTAATATCTGACTTTAATATATATATATACACACACATATATATATATATATAGAATCCTCTTCTTTTACAGAACTCTAATAATACAATATGAAAAGTGATATGATGTTATTAAATTATCTTGCAAGTGTGTTCTCTATGCACTAGATCAACAATTATAAACATTTTAAAAGCATAATTGGTAAGCTAAAGGAAGATATAAATTTAAATTATATAAAATACTTATTTAATCCTATAAATATAACTCTAGCTAGACCCATCAGACAAGAGAAAGAAGACACTCAAATAAGAGAAGGAAGTTAAACTGTCAATGTTTGCAGATGACATTATCGTCCAAGTAGAAATTTTTTAAAATTCCATAAAAAATATATTAGGACAAATGAAGAAAATTTGGTAAAGTTGCAAGTTGCAAAATCAAAATATAAAAATCAATAATATTATTATCTATTAATAGCAAATTATCTGAAAAGGAACTCAAGAAGGCAATCCCTATCAAAATAGCTACAGAAAAACTAAATACTGATGAATAAATTTAACCAAATTAATGAATGATATTTACAATTAAGGGTAAAATTTATGAAAGAAAATGAAGAGGAAAAATTGGAAGAGAAACTATATTCATGGATTGGAAGAATCAATATTGTGAAAATATCTATACTGGCCAAAGCAATGTACAGATTCACTGTGATGCCTATCAAAGCATCAATGACATTCAACCCAGTACTACAAAAGGAAACCTTAAAATTATATGGGATTAAAAAATATATTTAAAGCCACCTGCAGCAAAATGAACAGAATAGGAGGTATTACACTACTGGACTTCAAAATATGTTACAAAGATCTAGTAATATAGACAAAATTATACTGGCATAAAAAAGTCACTTAGAATAATATAATAGGATAGAGAATCTAGAAATAAACCCAAATATTTGGGGCCAACTCAGTGTTTAACAAAAGTGCTGAGAAAAAGCATAGAGAATGTGTAATTTTCAAAAATGTTCCTGAGAAAATTGGATATTTACACACAACAAAATGGTATTAGACTCTTACTTCTCACCTGTTACAAATATCAACTCAAAATGAATTAGAGACTCAAATGTAAGCCCCAATACAATAATACTATGAAAACACAAAGAGAAAATTCTTCAAGATGTTGGAATGGGCAGAGATATCTTGGAACGACCTCAAGCCTCAAAGAACTCAAAAAACACCAAAAAATAATCAGTTAAAATGGGCAATAGATCTAAGTAGATGTTTCTCAAAAACAGATATCCAATGAGCAAAAAGTATATGAAAAGTACTTAATGTCAATAAGTATACTGGGAATGTGAATCAAAATCACTAGGAGACATCTCCTTATGAAAATAAAAATAACTACTATAAAAAAAAGACAAGACAATAAAGACAAGATAATAAGTTCTGGTGCATTTGTATTGTAATGAGAGCACTTACACACCACTGATAGGAATGTAAATTAGAACAGAAGTTCCTGAAAAAGTTAAAAAATACAGTACTACCATATGCTTCAGCTATCTCAGGGCTGAGTATAGATGCAATAAGAATGAAATTAGTACTGTGGTACCTTTGTTTATGAGTTTAATGTATTTTATGATTTTGGGGAAGGTGGCTGGGTTTGTGTTTATGTGAAGAAGATGGATGTGGTTTTATTTGTCACTTGATTCAGAGTTTCTAAATGGAAGCAAAATTTGGCTAGATGCTTTTGTTTACAAAGTGAATTATTTGAAAGCAGAAGTGTTTATGAACCAAGGCCAAGGTATTACTGTATGTCAAAGTGACATGTGTTCAGTGCATCATTATTTGGAAAGGTTAAAAATAAAATTGACACATGAATGGATGAAAATGTGGTACATTGTATAATAGATAACTATCCAGCTATGAAAAAGAACTAAATTCTGTAATTCATGAAAACATGGATACAAGTGTAAATCATTATGTTAAGTAAAATAGGCTATATGAACAAATATAAATATTTTATTATCGCTATAAAATGCAGAAACTAAAAAATGTAGTCAGATAGATATCTAGAGCAGAATGGTGGTTCTCAAGAGTCTGGAGAGAAGAGATATAAGGGCAGAATGGGGAAATGTTCAATAGGTAACAGTAAGAAGCTCTCCTGTAGTATTGCTAAAAAGACAAGTGCAGTAACAGTGACTTAATGTACATCTCAGAAATTCACAGGAAAGGCTTTTGTATATTTTCACCATACTGAGCTAATAAATATTTGAAGAGACAGATACATTTGACTTGACTGAACCATTACAGAATGTATACATATATCAAAACATTGCATGGTACTCTATGAATATGTTCATTGTTTTACATTTTGATGTGGCATTTCAAAATTAATCTAAAAAATAAATTGTAAAACTATTATTATTTTTTACAGGAGAATCTAGTAACACTGGAGGCATTTGATCTGTTTAATGATAAGAATTTGTCAGGCTAAATTTTCGTGGTCATTCTTTTTTAATCCCTTATTTTTTCTTGATATATTGGAGAATAAGTGACTATAATTAAAAATATGTAAGTTAAAGTTAGAGAAGAAAAATAGAACCAAAGGCCAACAATAGCAACAATTACAAATATGATAATTATTCTCCAATTTTTATCAATAATTACTTGAAGTGTAAAAGGTCTCAGTATATTAGTTAAAAGATAGACTTTTAGAGCCAGGTATTTAGCTCAGTGGTTATACCACCTGCATCGCAAGTGCAAGGTCCAGAGTTTGATCCCTGATTAAAAAAAAAAAAAAAAAAGATAGATATTTTTAGTATAGATTACAAAAGAACACAACTGAAATAAATTAACTTTGGATTATGAGATTCAGAAAACTAAAGAATGATGGAAAAAGTTCTATCATCTTAGCCCCAAGAAAAACAACATAAATGAAGAAAAGAGAGAAAGAAGGAACCAAGGCAGGGAGGAAGGAAAGAAGAGAGGAAGGGAGGGAGGGAGAAAGAAAGGAAGAAAAAGAAAGAGAAATAAGCTGGAAACCTATTTTACTTTCAGAAAAAATGAAGGATAATATGAAGTGCTGGTCAGTTCAATTGTCTAAGAAGAAATAACAATTGTAAAAACATACGCATTTAGAAATATAACATGAAAATACATGAAACAAAAACTACTGGAGTCCTACTTGTGAACCCACTAAGGAACATAAGTCCTTCTTGCTCAAAAATGTGTAAGTCAAATTGAGAAACTCAGTAAAGAAAATATAAAAATGCAAGGTTATACAATAAACTATCCTTGCAATAAGACTGAAATATCACAAACTGCACTATTTTCCTAATTTTAAAAGGAAACAAAAATGTCATGTATTTACAGCATTATCTTTTATTATAAATAAATCTGCACTATGTAATTTTTTTTATTTATTGAAAACCACTTCTTAACACTTGATTTATATACCCATGGTATGGTAAGAATCAGAATGTGATGCAACACTTAGTAGCACTTGTTAAGAACAAAGTAAATGTGGAATTTTCCAGTAAAACTCAGATAGTGCCACTAAAATAAAAAGTAAAGAAATAAACTTTTAAAGATATTGAGAAAAAATATTTCCATTACTTGAATTATATTCCTAGAAAAGCAAAAGTCTTTCTTAAGAAAACATTAACTAAAAGTTAAAAAGAAATTTGACAGAAAAGTACACAGAACATGTTTTCTTTATAAGAAACCTTTCAAAGTGGAAATGAAAAAATAGATCTACATTAAAAAGTAACATACCCAAGAATAAGTTTAGGAAAGAAATTTTAAGTTTTGTATAAAAAATAAGTTTTTTAGATTTAAAATAATATATTTACAGTGGAAAGTTGCAAATTTTCACAAAGAAAAAAATACTATCATAAAATGTCTTTTATAAAAATCAACATTTAAGTTTGTTAATTATGTGTAATTACAGGTTTTTTTCATCTAATGAAAACAAATGACTTTAAACCAAAACAGGAAAACGAACGAAAATATAAAAAAAGTTTTTCCTTTGCATAGAAAAATATTCTATGATGTCAATAGTGTCTTTAATTGATTATTGAAATATTCTCCGAGTCAGAACAGAAGAAAATAACACAAAGTTAATATCACAAAATTTAATTACGTAGTAAAAAACTGTATATAGTTAAGCAGTTTTTTAAATGAAATATACAAGTATATATAAGTTGTGCCTACAAAGGCTAGTTATTCACATTCAAGAATATGCACTTTCCTATTCTCAAGTATGAAGTATACATAATATATAAAAAAATATTTTATATATAAACAAGTAAAATAAGAGTATAGAGGTTTGAACAGGATATTTTCATGATAATGATAGTCCCAAAACTAGAGGAGAAAACATGGAAATATCATATATAAATAAACAGAATTTTTGAACATGTATACATTATATAAAATCGAAATGAGATAGAAATTCTAGGGCATTGAAATATTCATATTATTTATGAAAACTGTAAGATTAAAAGATGATAAATATATAATCCAAATTTTCTGAATTATTAGTAAAAATAGATAAATTTATATGAATAATAGCCCAATAATAGATTATTTAGAAAAATATAAAAAACAAACACACTTTAAAAAGAAAAGATAGTGAATACTCCCAAAATTCACAGAAGTTCAAATTAGAATATGAATGGTAGATTAATCTGCATCCATAAAATTAACAAAAATATTAAATGACCAGCAATACTTAATGTTGAAAACATTGTGGGGAAAAGAGATTATCCTAAAATATTATTAAAAGTATAAATTTTCAAGGACTTTTCAGTAATCATTCTGAAAATGCACGAGGACTTAGATTTTAACAACCTAATTCCTCAGTATCTAAACCACAATACAAGTGTGATTATGTAAATATGTTTGCACAAAGATAATTATTGAAGTACACATATGTGGCATAAGTGTGTATATAACATCAGTGTTTCTCCAAAGATTAGTAATTGAAAAACTTATGATTCTTATAAATATACTATCTTATATGGTTATTAAGAAGAGTAAGTGCCATGGAATTCATTCATACACAATTTTCAGAAAAACAAAATTCAGAGAATATGCATAAAAAGCATAAAGAAAATACATGCATTTTTTAAAAGGCAGAACAACCACGTACATCAAAATATATTTTTCAAAATAAAATATAATTTTATTGAAAATTTAGTCCAGATTTTTCAAATTTATGTATCTTAATATGTGCTAACATACTTTTAATTTAATTAATATTCTTTTAATTTAATATGCACATACTAATGATTTTAACTATGTTTAACATTAAAGTTACATGTTTCACTTGTTTGGTGGAGTATACTTGCATTTGATAACTGAATAAGAAATAGTCTAGTAAATAAAATTTTTTCCCAAGTGCTAGTATAATTAATAAACTGCAGTATAATATGCATGAACATTGAAAATGAAAGCTGTGAAAATATTAAATTCAGATTCCTGTATTCTATGTCAAAGAAGTTACTTTTCTTTGATACTGCTTCAAAAGTCTTTCATCCGTGTGCTTCACTGACACTTAAAACGATGTCATAGTGGGAGTGGAAATGTAAGTGACAGGTCTAATAAATTAGCAGTATCCTTCCCACTCTACTCCCCTTCAATTTTGGATATGAAATTTCACTTCTTATTAAAATTTGTATTCTTCAAAGTTGAATGGATGTAGGAGACTTTTTCTGAATTTTAGGGGTTTTTTTCTTTTATAAATGAGCTATCCCCAAAATTCTACAGTTGAAAAATACCACTAGTTTTTCTCAAAGAAGCATAGAGTTTTGTAGCATTTCAAGGAGGCTGAATTAAGTCTCTAAAGTCTAAGAGGGTTAAATAAATTGTCTTTCAAACATCACAGTATAAAAAGTCTAGTTTGGTAATCTGCTTTACTAAAAATAGTAAACTTTATGTAGTTCTCCTAAAATCAGATCTACTCACACTTGAAATTGAATGGATGAATGAATACATACATAAATACATACATATTTGTATTAAAATGATGTTGAAGTATCTAGGCCTATAGATTGATATATGTGGAGTGACATTTCTCAAACTGAGTACTATGAAATGTATTTAGTGGGCCTTAACTAACATTAGAAATTAAAATAGAATATTATAGAACAGAATTGTATAAAGTAGAATAAAACTGTAATCAGTATGTATCACATCATAATGTCTCTTAAATTTGTTTTTCTTCATTTACTTATGGATATCTATTTATAATTTTGTGTGTGCTGGGACATAATGTTAAATAATGCCTTATTATGAGTTATGAATAAAAATGACTGAAATCCATTGCTTTATAAACCCTGTATCATATACTATAACTCTTAACCTTTGTTCTAAAATAAAACAGAAAATAAAAAGACGCATAGCACAAAAGATAGTCAAATAATAAATACAACGTTCATTTCTTCACCAATGTGGCATTTTGGGTGACTCTTTTGTGTAATGTAACAGGAGAAGAATTATAGCATTTTTATGTTAATACCCAAAGACAGTCTACTAAACCCAGTATGAGTACTATGAATAATATGAGTATTATTAATCCATTAATAGCATTCTGCATCATAGTCGGTCTTCTTCCACTTAATATTCCATTCAAATAAACTTATCATTTAAAATTTCAGTATATAAAACAGTCTATTCAACTAATTCGTTCTGATTTCTGCATAAGAAATTAAGAATATTTCTAAAATAAAGTATTGGATTATACTACAGAAAAATTCAAAGTAGGTACAGTTACATGTATGAAATATACACTCAATTTATTAAGAGCTAACATTCATGAAAAATTCCAGGTTAAGTTATAAACATCTTTTGGTCTATATCTTCTTAATGGTTCCTTACACTCTACTATCCTGAAAGGCGACTGATTCCTTTATCAAACTCATATGTTTTTTTTGTCAAAATAGGTCAAACTCTAAACTATTTTAGTAATGATACTTGCTAAGAGGTATGTTAAATCCACTGGAATGAAATTGAAGAAGTTGCATGCAATTCTTTAATTGAAGGAAATCATCCAAGTAAATGTAAATATGAGAAAGAACTGTTTTATTCAAATGGTAAAAAAAAGTTCAGAATCATAAGACACTTCAAAGAAAAAGGTAAATGGTTCACAAAATACACCTGATTTAAAATGTAATAATTTTTACTAATGCATACAGTTAAATTTGCTGCATTTTAGAAAAACTTTGGGATATTATTATAAATATTAAAAGTCAATTTTAGTAATACTCAGAAGTTTTCATGTTGCTCCTTTATTTTGAGTTGAATGTGGGTTAGGAAACTATTTCAAACTATATTCATTACTCTTTACACACTCAATAATATTTTATATCATTGCATAAGGAATTTCAATTTTGGCTTTAATCAGTTTCAATGAAAATCTTCTAGTTGAAAAAGTACATATTATATTATTATTCATTTAATAGAAATTTTAGAAATGAATGTTTGAGATTAAGTTATGCACTTCAAATATTTATGTGATGAATTTTTATATAAATTATTTCACCCCATAATAGGGAAAGAAGGAAGACTATTAGATTTGACCTACCATTTAATTTGTGGCCAAAGTCAACTGATTTAACTTACATCTAAGTCTGAGAATTCTTGTTGGTAAAATTGTGGTCCCAGTAGTATGAACCCTATGGTTACTGTAAAGATTAGATGAGCTTGTGCATGAGAAATGTTTCAAAATGTATGAACGACATAAAAATATTAATCAGTACTATTAATCCATTAATCGCATTCTATTATTATTATTCTTGTCATACATTTTTGGTAATTATTTCTAGTATCATTTTTAATATTGCGCACTTCTAGTTTGAGCAAGTGTATTTTGGGTAAAAATCATAGATTTGGACCACAAATGTTACTGGAGCATTAAAGTAAGAAAGATAAAAAATCAATATATATCGATATGTTTATTACTCTTTCAAATTAGGTGGAGATAAAAATCCCTTTTACCATAGCACTATGGTGTTACAAAAATGAAACTGTCAGGTATATTAGATGAAAAAAATAGCTATTGGAAATAGTTTGTCAGGCACCTGTTAAGAAGCACAGCATTATTTGAAGTCTTTGTATTTTAAATCCACTTTAGTCCAGCAGGACATTCAGGAGGTCTAGTAAGAGATTAGGGCAATTACATATGCCAAGTACATAAATGTCAACAGCAATTTGGAACCCAAGTAGATTGGGACAATATTTCCCGCTCAATATTTTACTCTGAAAGCAAATAATCAGTATGAGGCTTTTGCCATAGAGAACTAATAGAAAATACACTGAGAAGGAAAACAAATAAGTATACTTAATATAGAGGTTATAGAATAATGAAATTCCATTTGTTATATGACTCACAGACAATTCCCATAGGGTTCTGAGGAATTTGTGTTTTCTGGAAGATCATACAATTGAGGAAACTTAGATTCTGTGTCCTTAACAGTTGCATTCAGTAATGTGGGTTCCGCTCGGGGGGGGGGGGGGTTCTTCCTCTAATAAGTATATCTTAGTTATATTTTGAAATTTAAGAGGGTCCTCAGTTGGCACTGCTTTATAATTGACCACCATTTTCTAGGTATGGAATTTTCAAGCTGATTGTCACAAACAAAAGTTATAGTGTGAAGTTTCTGATGAGAGTGCATAATTATTATAATTTCAGAACCTACGAGAATTCTTGATACGTACACCATCAGTTTAAGGCTACTCAACAGAGCTATATATGGCAATATTTACTCGAGTGTAAAAATATTTGAAAATTCAAAGAATTATGGTATTGAAACTCTGAGAATTACTCTTATGTAAAATTAAGTTATCACACCAAGTAAGTAAATGCATATAGAAATAAGTAGTTTATTAATGAAATATTCTGGCTTTATTACTTATACTTTCTATGTATGTATCTATTTGTTTATTTCATGTAGGTATCTTTAGATTCTAGTATGCTACCTTAGGACTGAGGGGAGGTTAATTATACCCTTTTAGCTTATGATTAACTATGAACTTAAGGTTTTAATTATTTCAAATTATAATAGATGATAAACTGTACATAAGACTTCATTCCACAAACATTGTATTAGAAAAACAACACAGTAAGCATTTGGGGAAGACTTACAATTGTCACAAATCATTTAGATTTTAGCACTTCACTGAAAACTTTTTTACAAGAGATAATAAAATGCATTTCATGAGCAAATTTAAGGTTAAAGTGCATTAAAACTAAAATAGTATAGTTTATTTTTCTTAATATTATAAATATTATAGTTATGTTTTTCTTTACAAATATAATTTAATTTTTAGCTATTTTCATCCCTCCATAAGCCATACTTAATGTATATTAAATTAAATACATGAATATTACAAATCAAGGAATGCCTTGTTCTGACTGGGATTTTTTTAGTCTCCTCTAGTTACTGTACAAATAGATGTTACAGTGTTGTCAAATATTATCCCTTAAAACTATTGCAAGTTTTCTTTTACGTATGAGAGGAGAATTTTTTTAAACTCCCACTAAACCTTGTGTTTATCACTTTTATTTTCATTTTTAGTCATTTATATTTATGGTACAACGGTATCGCTGGGGAAGGTTTTGGGGGGACTTGATTCTAGACCTCTGGTTTCCCAAATAAAGAACTGAACTAGATGCACAAAAAAGGTAGTGAGTATAAACATTTACCGAAGTCAGAGAAGGCCCGAGGTTTTAGCTCAGTGGTTACGCCCCGTGCCCGGAAAGCGCAAGGGCCCAAATTCGATCCCCGGTACCAAAAAAACAAAAAAAAAAGAGAGAAAAGAGAAGGCAGAGAAGAAATACTCTCTACTGGATAAGGGCAGGCTGATGAAAAGGCTCACAGTGGTCCAGAGGATGAAGGGAAAGTGTGCAAAATAACTGGATTGGCTTCCATTTTATGCAAATATGGCTTTGAGACAATTGTCCTATCAAAAACTCAGTTTTCTTCTAGTCAAATGTAAACGAAGGATCAGAAAGAGTATCTTTTCATTGGTCATTCCTGTATATAAATGAAGGATTGAAAATGGCGTCTTCTGATTGGTCCTGTGATAAGCATCAGGTTCAAAGGAAGGACTGAGAATATTGTCTTTTCTTTTTAAGAAATATCTTACTCAACCTGTTAGCCATGGATTTTTTATGACCTAAATGAACTAAATATACCTTTATTTTTCATTAGATAGACATGATTAAATATCAATTCATTCTTTCATCAATTCCTTTTCAATACCATTAACTTTTTAAAATTTAGCTTAATATTTTAAGTATGGATATATATTATTTTTGGTTCAATAAACCTTTGTATATTTGAAGTAGTAAAAATTACCTTGTAAGTGAATGCTGTTTCAAATATCAAAATAAAACAAAAATTTTAGTAAAATCTTTGCACTCATGTTAGATGTTATTAAATGTACAGTCAAAATCTGTTTTAATAGAGAATGTATTATTTTTTCCAAGCCTTTGTACAAAGAGAAATTGAGAATGGCATATTTTGATTGGTCCTGTGCACAGCACCGTATTCAGAGGGAGATTGCACTTTTACTTTGTTGCAGTAAAAAACAACACAATTCTAAATTATTCCATTTATCGGACTTCCAAGAGTTTCTATATGAAAATAATCTAGACTTCATTTAATGCTAATGCAAAGAGCAGGAATGTGGTAATAAAAGGTAAGAAAATTCAATTTGACCCACAGATATTCCTCAATATCTTGCATTTAGACAAACTAATATTTATTTTCAGGGTAGAACTGACTTGTTATTTGAGTATTATGAAGTAATACTTCCTTAGTAGGTAAAATTTCTCAAAATATATAAAGCACAAAATATATAGTGCACTCTTCCTCAGAGAGACATATAGTAATTAATGGGAATCATATCAGATTATGATAAAATAAATCTCATGGATATAGACATTCTGGATTATATCAGTCAGTAAATCATGAAAAATTTTCTGTAAAAACTTCAATAATGAGTCCAGGCAGAAGTTCTTAGCTTTGAAATTGTGTCATCGTGTGTATATCACTGAGTCATTGAAAATATTGGTAAAAAACTTTGTATACAACATTTACTCAATGTGTTTTTATCTTATTGAAGAAAGGACAGCAACATTTTTAAATCCACATAATCCCATCACAAAGAACAATCATCTTGAATCTTTGTTATAGTTATTATTTATATGAAAGCTAAATAGTGCAAAAATTAAGCAAGATTTCACTAATAAAGGTCTGAATTTGATGCTAGCAGAGTAGCTAAGACAGCTGATCATTATAGGAGAAAAGGAGACATGAATTTAAGCTTCTTATTCCTCCATGAAGTCAGTGTAAAACACAAAAATTGCCTTTCAAATTCATAAAGTATCTCCGTCAATTTCACTTTCAAAGCTTACTAATTTGTTTGCATTATTATCCCTGTCACTATCAATTGTTGTTTTTGAGAATACAGTACATGTAAAAATGTACATTTCCTTTTAATATGAATATTAAAATATGAATGAATATAGATAAAAGTTTTACTACCAGATGTTCTTTCTGTACTTTTTTGTACTCATAAGCTTGGAAATTCTTGGTAAAATATATATTTTTCTTACTATAGTACTGTCTATACTTTATATGCAAATAAGTAAGATTTTCTAATTTAATACATACTTAATCCTTTGCCTAATCCTTAAAAGAATTTTGATTTTTTAATCCTGTTCATTAAAAGGCACGGATAGAAAATAATTTTAACAGTTTTTACTATTAAAGCATTTGACTATGAATATAATTTAGACATAAGATGTGAAAAATGAGTATGTGAATTTTCCAAGTGTGTATTGTGTTAAAGTAGCCATCTGATAATATAAATATGCAAGATACACAATTTACATTAAAATGTAAAATAAAAGTACAATCTCAACCACAAAACAGGCAATTATTACAATGTAAACTTCACTTTCATTGAAGTATTTGAATTTTAGAGTGTCTAAGTATAGCCAGGGCAAAGTACTCAGCACACAAAATGCAAAGCATTATCTTAGCTTGTAATTATCAACATAAGAAGATTAAATGGTTCAGTTCCTTTCCTTTTTATGAGCTGAGTTTATTTTTCTTCTTAAAATTACCACAGAATAATACTGACAAACTTCAAAGATAAGTGTAACTGGATTTTTTTTTCATTTTAGCACTATCTTATAAAGTTATGAAGATAGTTGTCCCCACCAAGAATAGTATGACAATTTAGACTCATTGACTTAGAGTCTTGAGTGAAGTAGAAATAAATACGCCCTTTGTAAGTTTTCTAATAAAAGGAAATTGTGAAGAAATTTTAAAGCCATTCACAATTTGACAAAGCAAATCATTTCAATTGAAATGAAGACATTAAATGCTACTAAAAATAATGGTCTTTGTCACCAACAATATAAGAAGAACTTGCCTGGTTTCTCACCTGGTCTCACTGGTGTGTATTTTCTTACTTCAACATGCCATTGATCATTATTAAAATGAGGTGCTTAAACAATCGCATTGCTTGTTTCATATCATTGGTCAAACACTTCAGTGTGTTTCTAAGGACCTATAAATGAAAAACAAACAAAATGATAAAAATATTTTGCATTGCATTAAAAATGCTATCCTCAATACGGTATTACCTTCTAGGCTTACCGGCTACTCTGTGTCAACTTTAACCTTCATCTCCACTGAAGATGATATTCCTTATTGTCTATCCTCCGTTCCCACTCACCTGCTTCCACAAGTGCCATGATATAGCTCAACTTGTCAGAAATCTTATCTCTTTTGTTTTTCTTTTTAAAATCCTATTAATATTTAAACTTATGAGCGTAATTTGTATTCATTCAAATTAGGAAAGTAATGTAAAATCTTCTCCAATTTTCTAAATTAGTCTAATCAAGTTAAAACTCTTCCAAATCTTTCACATTTTCCTATATTCCTCCAAAACTACATTATGCATTAAAGAAATGTTATTTGTTATTACCAGATTTTCTGCCATATGTCTTGAAAGTATGTTTCCCCAATGTCGTTCATTAAATTAAATATCTGTGTATTTGTTTGTGAGATTATATACAAACAAAGGCACAGACCACATACCAAAATATACCATGTTTATGATGAATTTTAACAGGGTTTCAATTTTAATGTTTTTATATTAATTGTTATCTTTTTCTTTCCCACAGTCTTCTCCTCAATAAAGCTATGCATTTATTTTCCTTAGTAGACTTATTTTGAGCAAAGAATTTAAGGCTTTGTTTACTCCAACATGTATCTCTGCATGTGCATGTAGGTGTGTATGGTATATGTAATTTAACAGCCTGTCTTTGTTTTCTAAATTTTTTAACCTCTGTTTTCTAAAAAAGTTTACCAGAAACATTTATTAAACAGCTTAACATTTTTCTTTTAACTTGAAAAGATACTTCTGTTACTTTATTTAAATGTGTATTCAAATATTACTCAAGTAATCTTATATTTTTAAAAGATGCCTCAGTCAACTCTATTCTAAATTCAAATATTATTAATATTTTATTAAAATTTTATTAAACATTATTAAACTTTTACCAAAGATTTCTGCCTGGATTTAGGTAGCGTTCACTGTGATTTTGTTGTTTTCATTAATAATTGTATATTCTTTCTTTTGGTTAAATTTTTATTTCTGTCAAATTTAAAGACTAATACAGTATTGCGAGGTATAGGAATCTGGGTTGACAATTTCTCTTAGGATTTGAGGGCTTTTGGAGGCATCTTGTTATTTGCTTTCTTATGTTTCTATTGTTTTTATACTTCAGTTTGAAATTCAGTTAGGGTAGAAAATAATCTGAGTATATCTTTTTAGTCAGACTCTCCATCTATGTGTGATGTGTTCTTATATTTTCGGTGTTACCAAACCTACTCAACATCATAGTCAGTCCTATTCACTGTATGGCAAGGAGAGAATAGTCATGTGTTATGGTAACAATTGAAAACTTCTTTTGACAATTACACATATTTTTTTCCTTTCTATAAGGCAGAAAGACACTAGATAGTTTTTGATGAAAAGTAGTCTGGGAAATAAAGAATAGGAAAGGAACAAGGAAGATAAAAAGAACATTGTTCAGAAAGAAAGGAAGAAGAAAACACAGCAAATGAAAATAAGGAAGGAGATAGGACTATGCTGAGCTTGTGCCTAGAAAGGAGGGGAAAAGATGGGCTTTGTGAGGGTATCTGAGTGGATGGGGTGGAGGAGGAGGATGGAGGGAAGTGGGATTGGTAACGTGGGGAGCTGTAGGAGGACTGAAATCAGTTCATAAACTGATAGAACATTGTGTTTGTGTCCTCTGTACACAACTGTTGCTGGGGTTGTTATGAAAATATGAGCATTAAAGATACATTTTACACTAAGGCCTGATATTCAGAGAAAGAAGCTTAGATTTGGCAGGCATTCAAATTTTCATACTACGGTAATTTTTAAAAATCAAGTTGTTTGTTCCATTTAAACATCCTAGTACTAGCAAGTTTAATTGTCTTGTTCCACTCTTTAAAACTTACTTACATACTCTTAAATAACATAAATGAAATTTGTATGCTGTGTAAACATATTTAATTATCTTTTTGTTGTTGTTGTTGCCGGGGATCAAACTCGGGTCCTGGCGCTTGCTCAGCAGGCAGCGAAACCACTGAGCTAAATCCCCTGCCCATATTTAATTATCTTTAATAAAATCTTAAGAGAATCTTAACCATATTTGAACTTAGAATAGAGGCAACTGCTGCAACTTTCTTTAAAAAAGGATGCCTCTTTGTTCATTTACTCTTTGTATTTCCTCTATTTTGTTGACAATAGTGTGTTGTAATTCTCCTAAAAGCCTTAGTAAGTTGAAAAACATTTTATGTATTAACACCGTACATGTTTATCTTAAGTCTTTAAGTTTTTTACTGTTTATTAATGTGCTGTTGCTATCATTTTAATGAAATAATTTGCGAGTTATGGCTTGAATATTTTCTCAAGGCATTTTATTGCCTACTCATCAAGCTTTTCTGTTGCAATAGATAATATAGCTATGTAATATGTAACTAAGAGTTATAACTAACCAGATAACAAAATGTATTTAAAAACACTAGAAGAAAACTTTTGAAAGTTTTCACCATAAAGTACCGACTCAGATGAATGGATAAAAAATCTCTCATTTACACACGATGGAGTACTACTCTGCCATAAAGAAAGATAAACTTTAATTATGTGTAGGAAAATGGATGAAACCATAATGTTAAGTGAAATAAAAAGTCATATGAACTTAAATATTTCATGGCTTCTCCTATATGAGAAAACTGAAGTATAAATAAAGAGCAAAATAAAAGATAGATAGTAGGAAATAGGGAAATAATCTTTCTCAAATGAGAAAGGGACCAAGAGAAGAAAGATTGGGAGGAGGGGGAGGGAAATGGGATGAAAAAAGGAATTCAGTTGTGTTATATATGTGTAACTCCACCCAAGGAATGTAAACATTATGCATTACTACCATGCCCTAATAAATAACTAAACTTTCAAAAAGAGCCCAAACTATAGATTTGATGTACTTTTATGTGATGTCATCTTAATACAAGATACCGAGTGATATCATTCATATACCATAATGTCCACATTTTAACCATGTAAAATTCAGTATATTTTTGTATATACAAACTTTGCAAACATCTCATTATTTAACTTTAGACCACTGTTATCACTCCCAAAATGAACTTTACAATTATTAACAGTTACTCATGATTTTGCTCATAAGCCCAGACCCCGATAATCACTAATCTACTTTCTGATTATATGGATTTGCCTATTCTGGACATTTCACATAAATAGAGTCATAAATATTTGATCTTTAGACCACTTTTATTTAATGACATGTTTTGAAGTTTTATCCATATTGTACCTTGAATAGTATTTCACTGTTTCTTGTTGGTGAATGTATCCTATCGTATATTGCTTTGGTAGAACATATTTTCTTTATCCATTGATCTAATGATGGATAGCTGGGTTTCAAGTTTTGGGCTATTATAAAATATGATAATATGAATGCTCATTTTAAATTTTTTGTGTGGAGATAAATTTTAAGGTGAGGGTGTGTGTGTGTGTGTGTGTGTGTGTGTGTGTGTGTGTGTGTGTATAATGAACAAGGAGTTGGATTTCATTCTTTTTTATATGTCCAGTTATCTTTTTACTACTTGTTGAAAAAATAATTTACTTTTACAAAAGAGTCCGGCCTGGCCAGGGATTTAGCTCAGTGGTGCTGCTGCCTGCCTCAAAAGCAGAAGGTCCCAAGTTTGATCCCCGGTACCAAGAAAAAAAAAAAAGAACACAAAATAGCCTGGCCATCTTTGTAAAAAATCAATTAGCTGCAAATGTAAGAACTTGTTTCTAGATTCTAAACTTTGTTCTATAAATCTAAAAGTAATAGAGTATTACATAAATTCCACCTACAAGTCTATCTTTACAGTGATACCACATTGTCTTCATTGCTGTAGCTTTTAAAAAATTCAGAATTTTGGAAATCCTCGTATTTTCTTGTTCTTTGTCAAGATTATTATGCTATTCTGACTTCCTCCTATTTCCATTTGACTTTTAAGATAAGCTTATCAATTGTTGCAGAAAAGTCATCTGAAATTTTTTTTAATTTCACTGTATTTATTAATTTCATTAATAATTTTGAAGGTGTTGACATTTTAATATATTTTATATATTTTATCTTACTTTTCTTTCTTCTTTTTATAACAAATTTGTATATAATTCACTTATCATACAACTCACACTTCTAAAGTATTCACTCAATCAAATGGCTTTCAGCTGCAATCACCACTGCAATCAATTTTAGAATATTTTAATTTCTTCCAACAATAGTGTTTAGTGTATAAATTTTGTTCTGGTAAATATATTTGAATAATTTTATTCTTCTTGTTCTACTATAGATTCAATTGTTTTAATTTCTTTCTGTATTGTTTACTTTTAATTTATAGACATATAATTGATTTTTATCATATTTATCTTGTGTACTATGACCCTGTTGAATTAGTATTTTTTAAATTTACTTTGGCATTTTAAATGAAATAGATGTCATTAACTGTGATTGAGAGAGAAAATTATTTGATGTTTGAGAATAGAGTGAAACCTTGGAGCATTACTGAGGAAGCGGAGCAAGGTTGACCCACAGCACAGAGAAGTCTCTTGAATTTCAGGGCTGCGAGTTACAAGTGGAACTTGAAACATCACTGTTTTTGCTGAAGCCAAGGACAATGTCTGTCCCCTACCAAACAAGCAGAGTTATTTAAGGTAAGGTTTTTGTTAGGAAAATTTGAACAAGTTATTGCAAGGAATAAATGTAGCCATGAACTCTGCTATACACTTGAGAATGGAAGAGAAGATACGATTGGCATGTGAGAGCAACGCAAATATAGCTGAGTTTCTACATGGGCAAAGTTTTGCTTGTAGAACCTGAAGACTAAAGTGAAAAGTTAGGTGATGATCAGAGTTTCAGAGACATAAAGTTTAAACTCTTCACTTGATGGGCAAGTGGACCTTGAGTATAAGTCACTGAAGAGAAGAGGTATTAAGACCAGAAGAGTAAAAGCACTACCTGGCATTTATGCTCTACTTACACAGATGGTGCGTTGGCAAAAAAATACAAAGCAGTAGTTGTTTAGAGAAGAAAAATTGCTATGGTTGCAAAACCGGACAAGCAATGACCAATTACTTCAGGAAAGTGATATCCATAGCATAAAAAGAGCAAAAATGAAATGGATTTTGACAGTAAGAGAAGCAGTAGTGAACAGAAAGTTAAGTCAATATGAATTGCCTGGAAAAGGATCAATAAACCGGATGGGAGAAAATATAACTAGCAAACACTGCAAGAGGTGCATTCACTGTGCACATGTAAGTTAATGAAAAAAAGAGCAAGTTAACCAAAGTATACTCTTTCTCAAGGTGTTTAAGATCTGGAAATTAGAATAGCAAGGGACAAGTTCACATCTAAGACAAAATAATAGAAAATATATCAATGTCATAATTTAATTGCTTGGTTGAGGGATATATTCATCAGTTCATATTTATATTTACTTTAAAAGTTGTACCTGTGGATTGTCAATCTAATTTAAAAATATGTAATGAACAATATACATTTATTTAATTATGAAAGTTTATTTGTACTATGAAAAGTAAAGTATGAACTTAACCATATGGGAATGATGATAAAGAATATGCACATATATAACTGAATTTTTGCTTCAGTCTAAAATATTCACACTTAAACAGCACTTCATTTTGCAATTGTCTCTACTCTAGTACAAAAGTATTTCCTTAGAATTAAAAAAATATTTTGATTAATAATACATTGAAATATAAAAATAATGTAAAAGCTTATATTCTTAAAAAGGAAACACATTTCCCTACATTATATTTTTATAAATTCTTTTGTTTCAATGTGTAATAATAAAAGATTATGTAGATACTTTAGGAGGGCTACTTGAAAGTATCTTACATATTGTGGAATCAAGTCATTTGGAGATCCCAGAAATAAGAAAAGTCCCTGCCCGGCCCCAGCAAAAACAAAACAAAACAAAAAAACACACAAACTTCTAGATGTCACAGTAAACAAAGATTGAAGTGATGTGTCAAAGAACCTTTTCCTTATACACAGATCAAATAGTTGTTGGAATGGGAAAATACTTACCAACAAACAGAAGCCTCCCCTTTTCAGGATAGATTTTTTTTCTTTTTATAATACCTGAAGAAAAGATCTGAGATTATAAGCAGTAAAGAATTTAAAAGTAAACAGGTTTTACAATCTAAGCACAAGTTTCAGTGAAGGGTTGGAAGAAGACCAAAAATATCATATTCAAAGCCAAACAACATTAGCCAAAAATGATACAAAATTATGTAAGTTGAGATATACTAATGTTGACCATTTCAACATAGATACATTCCATAGGTGATTATATGACAATGAGTAAGACTTTATAAGAAACTTTATGTCCATATTAGACAGTAGGAAATGATAATATGTCTGATATAATTTAAATGTTTTAAGAACTTGTTTTTCATAACTTCTTTTTAAAGAAAAGATGTAGGAATCCAGAAAAGCAAACAATTCTAATAATAGGAATATTACTATTTTCAGAAAGGTTTCCGACAAAGTGAACTTGCCAATTTCTGTCTGGTCATTATCCTCATAGCACCTCTCACGTTTCCACTGTACCATCTGTTTAAACTTGATCTATGCTTGAAATCTGTTCTCTTTGTTCTTTACTCCCATACATACATACACATTTGAGGTATTCAATCCCTGCATTAAAAAAAATCAGTCTAAAATCAAATGTAAAGTAATTTGCAATTTTGGACAACTTTTGGTCAATCAGTTATGCCTACTTACAAAACCCAGTTGGAAACAATTTTGAGATAAAACAGAACAAGAAAACAAAAACAAAAATAAGGAATGGAGATGGCAAGGATAGTGTCCATAATACAACTCTGGCTGTTTCTACCAGTCCACTACATCTTCATACATATTAATAATCTGTCATCCCCGTCACGTCACTGAATTTGGAATCTGAAAATAAGTAAAACTGACTCAAGTCTTGTCCATTTCTTCCTTCAGATTTCTATGTACAATAGATTCCATGGTGAGCCCAGAGCTGGAATTCATAAAGTAAATAATGCAGAGTTATAAGTAGGAGTTGCACTAAGAAAATATTATTCTATGTACTATTAACTTGATCATCTAAAATCAGTACTTCCAACATTTTCTCTATAATTAAAATATCTACTAATCAGTCTAAAAATCAAGTGTTTTTTGAGTAGGTGGATCTTGAAATATAGTTTAATGACTTTGAATAAAAAATATGAAGAAAATAAAACAATTTATTTTTCAAACCGCCACAGAAAAAGAAAAATTATAGACAAGTAAAATATAATCTGATCAGTAAGTCCCTTTGTAATAATCAGGGTAAGAGATGTTACAAATAGTATGATGTAATTACTAGTTTACCATGATTAATAAATAGGGCTTGTAATTCAATTTTTCTTGATTAAAGCTCAATATTACATATACTAAAATCACTAAAATGAAATAAGTGAGGATCTTCCTCATGGTATACACATTTATTTTCTGCAAAAGTGTCCATTGTCTAGAGTTGGAGAATTCTTATTGTACAAATGACAAAATCCCTTACAATAGTTTAGACATCTTACCTTATATTGTATGTAGACTTTTACAAAAATCTTTTAAATATCCAATCTTTCCCTCAGATTCTTTTGAAAAAACAATAACTTTAAAAAATCCTCTTTATGACATAATCATTTAATTTTTAAAAATTTAATTATATTTACATAAAGCATTTCATTAACTATTCTTTTTTGTTTGGTTTACCCATATGGAATCTGAATTGGTGTTTCAGTAAAAAGTGAGAGACAGGATGAAAGAAGAAAGAAAAATGCAAGAACAGTTTCTAAGATTGTTTGGAGTTATGTATAGGGCTTTAAGGTAGCAAAGGCCCTTTTTTTCCTCCTGAATGAAACCACCTATACTTTAAGGTTAATTACTTACTGACAACAAGTACTGTTCTCTTTACAAGATAAAAGCCCTAAAACTGAAAAAATAAGTCAGATCTTTCAATCTATCAGCCTGAAAAGGCCATAGTCTTTCCTATGTGTCATCTATTATTGACTTGGCTAATACCTTTGATTTAGGCCTTCCAAAAGTCATAATCACATCTTTTAAAGGATTAATTTGTAAGCCTCTTTGCCTTATATGTGCTGACTTATGAATCACAAATCTCCATCTTTTCTCTAGCTTGACCTATCCTTTAAATAGAGTGCACGCCACATATTATACACTCCATTCAGTACACTACGTACCAAATTTTCCACAAGAATTAAGACATTTTATCGCTGTCAGAACAAGTTTAATGTGTGTTCATAAAGGCAAATTAAAACTTTTAATGTTTTCTTTTCAAGAGTTTAGCTTCAGATACATAGTGAAATTTTGATATACTTACAACTTTATATTTTTTACAAAATAGAGGACTATCAATTACTATTATTTGATTATCAATTCCCCAAATAACTCACTTTTATACTAATTCATTACATATTTTAATTCAAAAAGAAAGACTAAAGCATGATTTAAGCATGGGAATATAAACAGGATTGAATCAATTTTCCTGGATTCTTTCATTAATCAAAACTTTAAAATATTAAAGTCACGTGAGTTTCTCAGATTACAAGAAAGACTACAGAACATGTGAGCAAAATATGCATTTACTGTAACTGGAATCTCTTAAATAGAACAAATTTGTTACTGTCTGCATTGCTGCTTATATGATGTACAACCAAAGTTATCCACACAATGGCTAAGGAGATAAAGGAGACAATGTCACAAAAAGCAATATAAACATATTTCTAATTAATAACTGTACCATACTTGAGGTTAAATATTTATATGAATGTATATACAACTTTACACAAAAATTCTGTCTTTATTTTGTACACTAATTCCTGCTGAAATACAGTTGAAAAAAGTATTTCATTCCATTTATATTCAGATTCTAAGCTATATAGATTTCACATGTAGATGCTTTTATTTAGATAGGTTTTTAAATTCCTTAGAAGGTAAAATCAACTTTGAGTTTTTGTACAAATTCAATTATAAAATTATCTTAGTTTTCAGTTGAAAGTTTCTATCAATATGTTGCAACAAAGGATAAAGGCTTTCCAAAGCGATTGTGATTGGTGAAAGAGCAGCATGGGTTGCAACACTATAAAAAAAATCTCATATTAAAGCACGCCAATACAAAGTTAGGAAATATATTAATATATAAATCTTGATGAAATATGACTTACTAACTTTTGAACTTCAGGGCAATGCTAAAGTTAATTAGCAAAGTAAAGAATTGAGTGATTTATAAAACAGAAAATCTTACCTTATATTCCCTTCAGAAAAGACTACATGAGTGGTACATCATCTTATTCATCTGAGTTTGATGAGATACCTGGCAGTGAGTCTGTCATTGTAACTATAGACATTGAATCTTCTGATGGGATAAGAGTGAGTCACAAACAAATAACCAGAGAACGTATGGGCTGAGAATTGAGATGAGTGATTTCCAAAATATCATTCTGCATCTACTACAATGTAAAGTCTCCATAAAAGAGCCAGAGAGATTAATGAAATATATTATCCTTACTGTTCTCTTCAGTTGCCATATTAAACCTGAAAATACAGCAATTTAATTTATAACTAAAATATAATAATTACTCTTACTCTTTACGTGATACTAGTTGCGGGTTCACTTGGACATAACAGAGCCAAGGACTGAATGACAGTATTAAAATATTAGCATTGTCACTTTGAATAATCCTCTTTAAAGTGATTAATTCAACCTTCATTGAGGGCTTATAATCAGTGTCTTGATGTATAATGAACAATGAAGTTCAGAATCCTATTCAATTATATGACGATTTAAAAACTTTTAAAAGTCATAGTTCTATTGAGAATTGTTTATAATTCTACATTACTTTAGTGAGAGCTACAAACATTCTTGTAAAACTTCTTTTGTTGTTGTCAATGTGTTCATTCTCATGTTTAAATATCTTAGAACAGAATTGTCTAGTTTACGGTGCTAATGGAAGGATTAAACAAGTCATAAAATAAAAAGAAAATTGGAATTCCTACCCAGTATAATTTTCAAAATATGGCCTAATTTACAGGAAAAGGACAAAAACATCAATGGCACCTTTCTCAAGTCTTTCCTTTCTGCATTGGACATGTATTCTCTGTCCTAGAAAAATAGTTGAAGAACAGTCATAATAGTTAATAATAATAATAATATATTGTCTACCAGAAAGTAACTATTACAGTAAATCTTAAAAGCCTTATAAGGGAAACATAAATATAAATATATCTTAATATTTATATATCATTATATATAAAACACATATATATTATTTAGCTTGACCTAATTGTTTTACAATGTATACATACACAAAAATATTACAATAAATACTGTATATTTGGACAATTTTATAAATTATATCTTAATAAAGTTGAAAAATAAAATTCATAGAACAGTGAATCAAGTAAATGAGGACTTTACATGTGAAGATTTTCAGGTTCATCAGGTAGAAGTAAGAGTTGTTTTCTGAAACATCTCCTAGTTATACCTTAGCTTTCAAAACATTTTTAGGGAGTCAGGTTTCTACAATATATAGATACTGGATATATTTACATAACTCATCCTTAAACAAAACTGTCCTAATAAGAGCAATCCATAGATAAGGATGATACCTCTACCAAAACTTCACTTAGTGCTCTGCAGCCAAGTAAACCTTTGGAAAGGAATTTACAACAGAAGTTTCTGTTTCTTCCTCCCCTAGAGTTTTACCTTCAGCCAATCTACTTCCATAGGTGGCTGTGTGTTTAAATACATATGAGAAAATGCCAAAATGGTTACTGAAGTGGTTAGACAGTTTAACTTACACACTTATTTGATGGTTGCAGTTGTTCCACACACACAATGTTGTCAGTCTTTCAAGATATTCCAGTAGGGTTGAAGCGTATTTCTCACTGCAGTTAATTTGTATTTCCCTGCTCAGCATCTTTGCTCCCATTTCCATGTCCAGCACTTTTCGACATGACTATTAGCCTTTCTGAAATCTAAGAAATAGCTGTTCAAATTCTTTTCTTGCTTCAATTGATATTTTTTAATTTTTGGTATGTCTGGTATATTGTATTAACCAGAGTCCTATAGAGAAGCAGAATATATACATATTATATTGTATTATATATTATGTAGAGAGATTTCACACTGGATGTCTAGAGGCTAAAAAGCAGGAGCATCCAGTGGCCTCTCAGCCCAAGAAGCCAGAAGCTATGAAACAAGAAGGATCATGCATGCAGAACCAGTTTGAGACTGAAGGCCTAGAAGCTCTCTGGAGACACGCTGGTATGAGTCTGTGTAGAAAGGCTGAAAACGTTGTCTGATATCCATAGGTGATGACAATTGCAAAAGGCACACCTGCTCATTCAGAATGGAGCTTTGAAAATTACAAGCCGACTTCCTCCTTCTTTCCCTTTTATTCCAATTAGGCTGCAAGTCTCGATAGTATCATTTGCAATCAGAATGTGTTTTCTCCCCAGTTTGCTGTCCACATGCCAATTATCTCTGGAAACCAACATGTAAGTAGAAGTGTGCTTTACTAATCTTCTAGGACTTTCTTAATCCAGTGAAGTTGACATTGGACAGTTAAGGGGCACATATATGTAGATGCATGTGTATAATAGTATATATAATTCTCTCTATGTAAATTATATTCAAAATCACAGCCATTGAGGGACATACTATACATTCTTTTAACTATATTCATCTAGTGTTAAAGGAAGACCACAGTAATAATTTATACATATATACTTTTAATTTTGAAAAAATCTAATTCATCTTTTGTATGATTCATACTTTTGTATCCTAAGACATTTTTCTCTGTCTCAGATTTACAGTTATTATACCCTGTTTCTTTCTAATAGAAAACATGAGTATAATAACAGAAATTTATTTTCTTAAAATTCTGATTAAAGTTCCAACACAGTTGATTTCCTCTAAGAACTTTCTTTTTAGCCCCTGACGCGGATCTTCCTCCAGTGTCTTCACATGTTTTTTTCTGTCTCCATGTGCTTGTTCCCCAATCTTCTTTTCTTATAAGAACACCATCATATTTGAATTAGGACACCCACACATATGAACTCATTTAACTGCAATCATCTCTTAATTAGCCTATCTTTATAAACCATACAAGAGTTAGGGTTTTACCATTTGAAATTTGAAGAGACACATTATAACCCTTAACGGAGTTGGAAGCACACAATAGATTTTCTAGGAACAGTGTCAAGAAACCAAATGGAAGCAGAGATTTCACCAAATGAACTACCGTGTAACCTCAGCCATAGTGTTGTATTATAATAAACCAGGTAGCACTGCTCCTTGTCCTAGATATAACACTGACAATGATTTCACCTGAGACAAAGGGAAAACCCATTAACTTCATAGTTTGTTTTCATAGTAGAATACTGCAGGAAGACAGACCTTGCTTGACATATGAGATTAGAAGTATATTAAAATGTTCATTGGAGACAGTCACACTTCCGTTTCTTCATTTTCCCCAATGGCAAATAGTCACACTTAAAATTAATGTGAAAAATCCACATATAATTTTAAGTTATAAAAATTGCACTATTTCATCAAAAGGATCTTTATTTGGTCATTACATGTTATTTTTCACTTATTATTTTTCAATTTAATTCATAGGTATTTTATTCATAATGTATGTGATAAAATACCAATGATACTTTAGTATTTTTTTGTACCAATATCAATATCAATTTATTTTTCAGTACTCTGTGATGGACCCTGTGCTAAGTACCTTAGATTAATTATATCAGGTAATGTCAACAATGTTAGATAGCTTCAGTTGCCAGTATAAGTTTAATGATGGCAAAATTGATTCTGGCTCACATAGTAAGAATGTGGTAAACCTGACAAATATTCCTCATCTTACTGGACATCAGAGACCCTTATTCTAAACATTTCTTTATATAGCAAATTTCTGTTATTACTTTTGCCTGTTGTTTTTCTAAGTTTTGTAATCTGGAATATGCTAATTTAATTGCACAATGCATGTTATTATGAAAATAATCCCTAAATTAAAAGGACATATTTTATTATTTTATTATATTTTATTATTTTATTACTATGAGAATTATCCAACTATTTAGCAATAGATATATGTATTTACTCAATTCAGTTTATATTTTTATCTTCATAATAATTCAAACACTTTAAACAAAGTTATAATCTGCCTTAATCTTGTAGTTCCAGATTTCTCAGATGTAACTATTTTAAATCACTATGGATGAATATGTTTTTGTCTTATTTATATGCCTAAGCCACTTATTGTGCAGTATTTTTATTACAATATTTTAAATGACAAAGTGATTTTACTGTAAGAATGGAGCAAAAGTTACTATTAAGATCATCCCTAAAACAATATTTCTGTTAAAAGAACCCATGGTTTATAGAAATAAGATCAAACTTCAGTTCTGGGACAGAAAATGTAGATGATAATGTAATTCCAGAATATTCTCTCACCTGAGGAAACTATCAGAGTCTAACATTCTATGAAAAGACCCAGGAGCTAACTTGAAGAAGCTGTTAGGACTCAAAGATAAAAAAAAATAATTATCCAAATATAGATAATAACTATCTCATGCAAATATATTCTTTTTTAACTTTTCATAACACAAAAAATATCTCATTCAGTTATGTTTTGGAAAGCTAAGAAACTAAAATATTGTCTGGAAAATGCTAACTAAAATAAATAATAAAATATTGTAACTTCTTTACTAATTATTTGTACCTCAGACTCATATTTTAAGATAAATAGAATTTTTAGTTACACAACTACTCCATACAATCAGAAAAAAATGTGATATATGTACATTTACATTTTTC
The DNA here is from genome assembly GCF_053883595.1 of Heterocephalus glaber. Lineage (NCBI taxonomy): Eukaryota > Metazoa > Chordata > Mammalia > Rodentia > Bathyergidae > Heterocephalus > Heterocephalus glaber. The sequence continues at coordinate 28,335,269 of NW_028258372.1, forward strand.
AATCTTTAATGATTTGATGTAAGAAAAGATCAGTAATGTCTAATAATATCACAAAAACTAAACAAATGAACATTATGTACCACCAACCCCAGTGGAATTATGTAAAATCACTTAGGTTGAAGTTTGCTAAATGAAGAAAAATCAATGTGGAGCCTGTAGATTAAACCTATCCAATTAAAAATCTCAGTGATGATGGAAATAATCCATATTCACACTGCCTATTAAGGAAACCATTAAGGACATATGGCTATAATATGCTCAAAATAGCTAATGCTATAGAATATTTAATACTATTTAATTTTAAGTAATCTAAATTTAGATTGAAATGACATGTGGTAACTGGCAAAAATGTTGAACTGGAGAGCTCTAGATCAAAGTGTAATTTTCAGCAAATAAAAAATGTCAGAGTGGGCCAGAGATTTAGCTCAGTGGTTCCAGCGCCTGCCTTGCAAGCACAAAGTCCGGAGTTTGATCTCCGGTACCCCCCCCCAAAAAAAACCCCCCAAAAAACCCCAAAAAACAAAAACACATAAATGTCAGCGTACGTTTTAAATGGAACTGTCCAGGTACAATCTTATCATCCAGACTCTGAGTCTATAACAAAAGACACACAGTGCTGTAATGACAAACTTGCAAAAGATAAAAAAACCATGAGGAATGGGACTAACGGGTATTTAACAGCTTTTAGTTAGAAGAAAGAGAAGAAACAAGACTTTAATATTCCATTGATGTTCATTGGCCTGTTAAAGACCCACGGACTGCAGCTCCATTTATTATTTTTTGCACTTCAGAAAATGATACCAGGAATGATTTCATAGAGAGATTGGAGTTCAAGAATCAATCTCTCAAACTTTCTTTCCCAATATTCTGGAGCCTATGAAATATATATAAATTAAACAATTTCTAAATTTCAAATGATAATATAACTTTAGAGAGTTACAAGATGAGTTAAGCAATTACAAGATGAGCAGTTGCAAGATGAGTGAGGCTCCTTCCTTCACAAAAGCAAAACCAAAACAAGAGCGAAAAGACGCCTTGAGGGTGGCTATTTCTTTATTTGAATTACAGTGAAACTCAACCTTTGCCTAATAGGGGAGTTCTTAGTAATATTTATATTTTAAATGAAAATAATAAAATAATTGTATTTGAATAATTTTTAGAGGGGTAGCACATACAATTTTATATGGACCTCACAAGACTAATAATTTGATCTATGTCATAAAGGAGAAACCATAGGGCAAATATATGGTTAATGTTCACAGGTAACACAGAAAATAGCTAATCTCCTGATCCTGTACTCCTAATTAAATCAGACTCAGTGTTTTCTTAAGGTAAAATGCGAGTGATAACCAAATGAAACTCATGACTTAAAAATAAAGGGAGGTATTTTTAGTATTCATGACATAAATTTAAGACATAATTGCATATATATATATATATATATATATAGTTATGAGATTGTATTTTTTCATGAATTTAAATTCCTATATTTAGGGTCTTGCCATGTACAGTTTTCATTTAATATCATATCTTGAATGTCTTGTCTGTTTTTTGGAGGTTTTCTGTTTTTTTGTTTTTTTATTATGGGGGATTGAACTCGAGACTTTGCACTTGTGAGGCAGGTGGTGGAACCACTGAGCTAAATCCTTGGCCCTGTCTGTTCTTATTTTTTAATGACTGATGTCATACTATAATGTTATAATGTTTTGTTTCATTTAAATTTGCCTGTACTCAAGGGAATTTTTCACTTCTTTCGACAATTTTCTTTAATATCTTTTAAGTGTTGTATCTATGTACATGAAATTGTTGAATCCACTGTGGTATCTCGGTGCACGAACTTACTTCATTCCACAATTCTAGGGAAGGTGGCTGGGTTATTTTTGTCACCTGATATGGACTTTACAAAGGGAAGCAAAATTTTTCCTAATTCTTCTGTTAATGAACCGAATTGTTCGAGAAAGAACCGTTTGTGACCCGAAGCATTACAGTATTTTGAATACTTTGATGCACTAGTTGTTATCCCTAAAAAATAAATAAGATTGCCTATTTTCTTAAAATTTTAATAACATTTTATGTTGTTATTTTTAAATTTTGTCAAATATATAAGAACTAAATTGTTTTCTTTTATATAAAGTGATTTTGTTTGCTTCCTACCACTATGGAAAAATTCCTGTGATAACAAACTTATAAAGAGACCAGATTTATTTAGGCTCATGGTTTTGAAGGTTCCATTTTATGACTAAATGGCCCTGTTACCTTGGACTTGTGGCCAGCATACACATAATTCCAGAAGCACAAGGTGGAGCAAAAGTATCACCCTTAGAAATCAGGTAGCACAAAATGAAACCAGAAGAGGCACATAATTCCCTGTGAGCCAGGCCTCCACTGACCTAAGAGAAACCCTACCTAACAAAGGGCACCCCAATTCCTAGTAGGGCATATGGGGATCAAGCCTTGATATGTGGACCTTTAGGGGACATTGAAGGCCTAAACTATATCAGTGTTGTTAAATTATCTTCCAGTCTATTCATGCAAACCGAACGCATCTTTTTCAAGAATAGTTTATGAATGTCATTGGATTTTTGCGACGATTAAACTTCATTGATTGGCTTGGGATTTTGACTGGAAGATTGGTAGAACACACTCTTGAATGTGTCTCAGTAGGTCTGTGGCCTAAGATACTATATATGGGACCTTCCTCCTTCCTCTTTGGCAGTTTTACCTTGCCCTGCCTCTAGGCTCAACATGTTTTTCACAAGAAGATATTTTCAATTAATGAAAAGAAAGTAACCATTATCACTATAGAATTCTTCATATTTTAAAGATTGGAGTAATCATTTAGTGTAATTTTAAACTAGAAGATCAACCAAGTTTTCAAAGCCACATAAAAGAACACAGAGTATAAAAGTAAAGGTATTGTTAAGGAGAAGAAAAAAATGGTAAACCTTGATGCAGCAAATAATACTATAATGTTATATAAGCCTAATAGTAATTGCAAAATTATATATTTTATGTCTCAGAACAAAATTAATTATCCTGAGGTGGATTTACATGTATATAGAAATTTGGCTAATTTTAAAGCACCATTATGAATTATTGAATGAGGTTTGGCTATTGATTAGATCATTTGATTTTTGTGAGACAATTTCTTGTTCATATTTAAAATAAACTGTTAAGTGACACTCCCACTTCACATGAAACCTTACTATAAATTCCAGGTTGGTTGAAGAAACTATAAAGAAAAAACTCTATAATTCAAAAATAATATATGGAAATATCTTTTTTATTTGAGGAAAGGTAAGGATTTGGGTGTCATCTTAACAAGACTCCAAATGTAACTAAGCTATCAATATATTTGTACAAATTAACTTATTCTGCATAGTAAAATATAAACAAAATTGAAAAGCAAGACTATTTTAATGGCATTTGCAAATGATTCCTACCAACAAAGAAATGTTTTCCAGTTTGTGACCATTAATCCTGCTATGTTAACTTCACTGGATTAAGAAACACCTCAAAAATTAGTACAGCATGCTCCTAGGTGTGTCTGGGTGGGTCATGGAGGTGTGACTTTGGGTATTATATATGGTTCTTTGCTTATTCTTCTCTGGCAATGTTCCCCTACTTTATTTCCCACCTTCTATGAACTAAACAGCTTTGTTCTGTTGTGCCTTCTGCCATGAGGTTTCTGCCTTGAAGCCTGCTAACTACATGCTGAATCTACTGATGCCATGAAGTAAATTCAACCTTTTCTCCTTTCATTAATACATATCAGGTACTGTGTCTCAGTGACAAGAAATCAGGTTAATACAGAAAGTTGATACTAAGTTTGGGGTCTTTGGTGTGAACCTACATGACCATGTGGTTAGAAGGCTTTGGAAAGAGATTATTGAAGACATTTGGAAAGTTTAGAGAGGCAGGGTAGAGATGGCCAGAAATACTATAAACAGAGTGTGATGGATAATTCTTGGCAGAGCTCAGAAAACCAGAACTCTGATATCAACATGGAAAGTAGTCCAGGAATAGTAGGTTTAAGTTGTAAACAAGGATTTCATGGCTCTTGAACTGGATGGAGGCCATGAATATTATGGTTTGTTATAAAATTTGTCAGGAGTTTAAAAATTTGCAAGAGACTGAGATTAAGTGTGGTGGACTCATTGAGCTGACAGATGATATTTCAAAGCAGGCCAATGTTCAGGTAGTAGCATTGGTACAACTGATTACTTTTAACCAGACTTACAATGTTAATTGGGAGCAAAAAGTGGAGCAGAACAATTTGAAATATTTAAATTTAGCCCTGAAGGAACCTTATATAAAGTTGTAGCCCCATGAAGTGTGACTGTGGAAGAGTCTAGGGCCATTAAATGAAACAAAGAGCTGTATATAGGACCAGTAGAAAGATGTCTTGATGGTATTTCAGGAATCAGCAAGATCCACCCATTACAGGCTCATATATGTAAAAATGTAAACTTTCCATTTGAGAATTCATGAGCTCCATGCTAAAGAAAGATAGCTTAGAGAATTCATTTTGTGGGATTCAGTGCAACATGATAATCTATTTAGGCACTCATTGGCTGCTTCTGATACGGTTCAAGACCTTGGTTGGCATTGTCAATGTAATCTGTTTCTTTTGGGGTTTTTTGTATCTGTTTGTTTGTTAAATTAAATTTATAGGTACATTTAAGGCATATAATATAATGACATTCGTCCCTGGACATTGGCACATTTACTTAATCCATGTTGATTCTTATTTTTTCCCCATTCCCCTGCTCTCTTCAAGCCCTCTGCCTCTCCCTATCTACAAAGACTTGGTTTCAATTTTTTCTTTTTTTCTCATATTAATTCCATTCTCTTCTTTCTTTTCCCCTCCCCCTCCCCACTTTGCACCTTTTCTTCCTATTTCTCCTTATCTAATAAACCTTTTAGTCCTTATTTACACTTTCAGTTTCTCACACTAGAGAAATTATTCAGTATTTGCACATGTGTGTCCTATTTATTTCACTTAACACTATCACCTCAATGTGCATTGATTTAGCTATAAATGTCTCTAGTTTCTCATTCTTAATGACTGAGTAGTACTCCATTTTATAAAAACACCACATTTTCTTTATCCAGTCTCCAGCTGATGGGCAATTGCTGTGCTTCAAAGTTTTAGCTATCACAAATTGTGCTGTGATAAACATGAGTGCACATACATTACTGTGGTATGATTATTTTAACTCTTTGGGGAAGATACCAGCAGGGGAATAGGTGGGTCAAGTGGGACTTCCAATCGTAGTTCTCTGGAGTATCACCTTATTAATTTCCACAGTGGTTGCACCAGTCTGCACTCCCACTAGCAGTGCAACAGGCTTCTTCTCTCCCCACAGTCATGCCAGCATTGTGTATTGGTTGATTTTATAATAGCAGCCATTCTTTCTGGGGTGAAGTGGAATGTCAGCATTGTTTTCATTTGCACCTCTCCAATGACCAGTGATGTTGAACATTTTTTCAAATGTTTATTTGCTGCTTCTACTGCTTTGTCTGAGAAATATCTGTTCATTTCAGATGACAATTTTTGGATTGGGTCTTTAAATTTGGGAGGTCTGTTTTTTTTAAGTTCTTTGTAGATTCTAGATAGTAGAACTTTGTCTGAAGAACAGCAGGTGAAAATTTTTTCCCAATTTGTAGATTGTCTCCACACACTGCTGGTAGTTTCCCTTGCTGTGCAGAAGCTTTTTAATAAGGAGAGATCCCGCTTGTTGATTGTTTGTGCTAGTTCATGGGCAACTGAGTTTTTATTCATAAAATATTTTCTTACACCAATGTCTTCAAGAGTTCTACCTAACCTCTGTTCCAGCTGGTTAAGCATTTCTGTTTTCATATTTTGATCTTTAATCCACGTTGATTTTAGTTTAGTGCATGATGAGAGACAAAGGTCTAGTTTTAATCTTTGGCAAGTTGAAACCCAATTTTTGCAGCGCCATTTATTGAAGAGACTATCTTTCCTCCAGTGAGGGTTTTTGGCTCTTTTGTTGAAGATGAGGTGGCTGAGTGTGTCTGGAGTGTTTCTGCATCTTCTAATTTGTTCCACTGATCCTCAGGTGTGTTTCTTTGCCAGTACCATGCTGTTTTTATCACAGTAGCTTTATAGGATAGTTTCAAGTTGGGTGTTGTAATACCCCCTGCCATGTCTCTGTTACCTAGAATTGCTTTTGCTATTCTAGGTCTCTTCTTCTTCCAAGTGAATTTTTGAATTGTTTTCTCAAGTTTGCAAAGTATACTGCTGGAGTTTTAATTTCAATATAGATTGCATTAAATCTATATAGAAGTTTTGGAAGTATGGCCATTTTCACTATGTTGATTCTTCCTACCCAGGAGCAAGTGATGCCTTCCCATTTTCTGTTATTGTCTCCAGTCTCTCTTTTCAGAGTGCTATAGTTTTCAGAGAAGAGGTCTTTGATTTCTTTTGTTAGGTTGATTCCTAGGTATTTCAGTTTTTGGATGCTATTGTGAAAGGAATTGTTTGCCCTATTTCTCTCTCTGTTGTTCGTGTAGAGGAAAGATTGAGTTTTGCGTGTTGACCTTGTATCAAGCTACTTTACTGAATTTTCTCATTAAGTGTAGAAGACTTTTGGTGGAGTTTTGGGGTCTTCTATATAGAGTATCATGTGATCTGTAAATGATGACAATTTGACTTCTTTATTTCCTATCTTTATTCCTTTTATTTCTTTCTCTTTTCTAATTGCTGTGGCTAATGTTTCCAAAACTATATTCAACAGGAGTGGTGATAGTGGACATCTTTGTTTTCTTCCTGATTTTACTGTGAAGGATTTCAGTTTTTGACCATTTAGTATGATATTGACTGTTAGTTTTTTATAGATGGCTTTTATCAGATTGAAGTAGAGACTGTCTATTCCAATTTTTTGTAGGGTTTTTATCATAAATGCATGTTGGATTTTGTCAAATGCTTTTTCTGAATCTATGGAGATAATCACAAGGTTTTTGTCCTTGGCTCTATTGATACAGTGTATTATATTTATTGATTTTCATTTATTGAACCATCCCTGCTTCCCTGATTGGAGTGTATAATCTTCTTGATGATCTTCTGCAGTCTCTTTGCCAGTATGTTATTAAGGGTTTTTGCATCTATGTTCATTAGTGAGAATAGCCTATAGTTCTCTTTTTCAGTTGGGTCTTTTTCTGCTTTGGGGATCAAGGTGAAGCTTGCTTCCAGGAATGAATTCAGGAGTATTGCTTCCTTTCAATTTCACTGAAGAGTTTAAACAGTAGTGACAGTAGTTCCTCTCTAAATTTCTTGTAGAATTCAGCACTGAAGCCAACAGTATCCAGAGTTTTCTTAGTTGGTAAGTTTTACTTATTTTTTCAATTTCTTTGATTGATAATGTGTTGTTTAGAATTTTTAAGTCTTTTTTGTTCAACTTTATTAATTCATACATATCTAGGAATCTGTCCATTTCTTCTGTGTTTTCCATGTTATTGGCATGTAGGTTCATGAAGTAGGTATTGATGATCCTCTGGATTTCTGCTGGGTCTGTTGTAATTTCATCCTTTTCATTCCTAATTCCACGGATTTGGGCCTTTCCTTTTTCTGATATGGTTGGCTAAGGGTTTGTCAATATTTTTTATTCTTTTGAAGAACCAACTCTTGGCTTCATTGATTTTTGTATGGTTCTCTTAATCTCCATTGCATTGATTTCCTCTCTGATCTTCATAATTTCCTCCCTTGTATGAGCTTTGGCTTTGTCCTGCTCTTGTTTTTCTAGAAGCTTGAGGTTCAACATCAGGTTGTTTATTTGGGCTCCCTCTGTTTTCCTAACATGAGCAACACTGCTATGAATTTCCTTTATAAGACTGCTTTCATTGTGTCCTATAGATTCTGATATGTTGTATTGTCATTATCATTTAATTGTAGGAACTGTCTGATTTATTCTTTAATTACCTCTGTGATACATTGCTTATTCAGAAGTGTGTTGTTCAGTTTCCATGAGTTTATGAAATTTTTGGGGTTTCTTTTGCTATTGATCTCCAGTTTCATCACACTATGGTCTGATAATATACAGAGTATAACTTCAACTCTTTTGCTCTTATGTAAACATGTTTTATGAGTGAGTATGTGGCCTAGTTTGCAGAACAGCCCATGTGCTGCTGAAAAGAAAGTGTGTTCTGATTTTATGGGGTGAAACACTCTGTAAACATCTGATAAGTTCATTTATTCAAGAGTTTGATTGAGTTCACGTATTTTGTTGCTTATTTTTTGTCTATTTGATCTGTCTATTTGTGAAAGTGTGGAATTGCAGTCCCCCACTAATATTGTATTAGTGCTTGTATTATTTTTCATGTATATTAGTATATCTTTATATAGCTGGGTGCACTAGTGTTTGGTGCATAGATGTTTATGAGGTGACAACCTCTTCCTCTTGGATTATTACCTTTATAAGGATGTAGTGTCCTTCTTTGTCTCTCTTAATCAGTGTTGATTTGAAATACACTTGATCTGGAAAGAGGATAGCTATTGCTGCTTTTTTGAGGGGATTCCTGTTACATGGAGTATTGTTTTTCTCCCTTTAACTTTCAGTCTATGAGTTTCTTTTTGAATTAAGTGTGTTTCTTATATGCAGCATGTGGTTGGATCTTGCCTCTTGACCCATTCTTCCAGTCTATTTCTTTTTATTGGTGAATTGAGACCATTATCATTGACAGTTATAACTGATAAAAATTGACCTATCATTGTCATGACTTTTTCTTTTTTGTTGGATTCTCCCCCTTTGCATTTAATTTCTTGTTGTGCCCAATGGATTCAGTCTACTGGCTTCCCAGGGTTGTGATCTTTGTTGTCTTTTCCTAGGATGTTGTCTAAAATTTTTGGAGTGCTGGTTTGCTATTCATTAATTTCCTAAGGTGCTCTTTGTCATGAAAGTATCTTACTTCTCCATCAATTTTGAAAGATAGTTTTGCAGGGTAAATCAATCTGGATTGGAGGCTGTTTTCCTTCAGGGCTTGAAATGTGTCACTCCAAGCTCTTCTTGCCTTGAAGGTTTGTGTTGAGAAGTCTGCTGTGATTCTGGTGGGTTTTCCTTTGTATGTGATTTGTTTCTTTTCTCTAACTGCTTGTAGAATTTTTTTGTTCTGTTGGGTTTCTGGAATCTTAACTATTACATGCCTATATGTAGATCTTTTTGATCAAGGCTAGCTGAAGTCCTACATGCCTCACTTATCTGTATGTCAAGTTCTTTTCCCTTATTTGGGAAGTTTTCTGTCATCACTTCTGTGAACAACTTTTTTATGTTGCCTGCACTCTCTCCTGTTTCTTCATTGACTCTGATCAGTCTGATGTTATTCTTCTTTGCAGCATCGAGCAGCTGCTAGATTTGTTTCTTATGGCACCTTATTATTTTAAAGAAATATTTCTTTTCCCATTCACTAGTTGCAATCTTATCTTCTGTATATGAAATTCTGTCCTCACATTGACTCATTATGCTGCCTAAAATTTCAATGGAATTTTTAATCTCCTGGAAATCTGTTTGCATATCTTTTATGGATTGCATTTGTTTCCCGTGTTGGGATTCCATAATGTTCCTCAGCTCCTCTATTTTTTTATCTGTGTCCTCTCTCGATTTATTAATCATGTCTTGCACTATGGACACATTCTCTGCTGTTATGTGAGAAATTGTTTCTAATTTCATTTTTTCCAGATCCTTTTTTGTTGCCAGTTCAAGGAGTCCAAGTGTTTGAGTATCAGAGTGTGCCATCTCATTTCCCTTTGGTGTTGTTATAGGTGATCTGAAGGGTTGAGGGGGAGGTTGGGAAGTGTGTTGCTGGCACCCAAGTGCCTCACCTCCTCTGTGCTGGGGGTGGTGGTATGGCAGCCTGGAAGCCACCTCCTCTACACTGAGGGTGGATCACCTCCTCTGTTCTCTGTTTGTCTTGTTTTTGTAGTACTGGGGATTGAATCAGGACCTTGTGCTTACCAAGCAGGCATAGTGCCATTTAGCTACATCCCTTGCCTGATCTGCTTTTAATTACAGGCAGAATTTAAGAGCTATCAGACCAGGGATGTTTCCATCAATATTCGAAGGTAAGGTCTGGGAGGCCAGGATTGCTGAAAGCAGAGTATGAAAGTGTGAGAATAAAGCCAAATGTCCAGTGGAGACTTCAGGAAGAGATGCTAGGAAAATGGAACATCTGTGGCTGAAAGCTGCAAACTATACACAGAGTCAGTCCAGGAGAGAAGCCCTATGGGCTGATAGCAGCAAGGTCATAGGAATGAGGCTATCCAAAGCCCCTGGAACCCACATCTTACAGCCATGTATGCCAGATGCCAGACATGCAGCTACATTATTTAAGTTTCTCCTGCTCATTTTCAACCTTGTTTTGGTCCTGTCCTTTTCTGTCCCCATATTCGCCACATTTGGAATGGTAATTATTACCTTATGCCAGTGTACCTGTGGATTAAGTAACCTCTGTTTTATTTTTACAGAAGCTCAGTTAGTTTGCCTTGAGTTTCAGTTGATACTTTGACTTAGACTACTGAAAAATGTTAGTAAAATTTTAGGAAAGGAATTAATATGTTTTAGGTTGTATGGCAAATTATTTGTATAATGTTGAGCAGAGTTAGTGAATTTTACTGTTTATTTGTAATATTGTTTAATAAGGTTTAAAGTTTAGGAGTCAAGTTATCCATGACTAGGGGATGCAGTGGTTGAGCTTAAGTCTATCAACTTAATTGGCTTGTGAGCCACCCAGTGGATTAATGAAGCACATATCTAATGTGTCTGATTGAGAAATGGAGGCCTGGTTTTACATTACCAGTGTATGTAATCCCTGACCCCATTCTCTCTGACACTTATTCCCTGCTCTGCTCCCTGCCTGGTCATCTTGAAGTATGCATCTTTGCTCTGTGAGGCCTTTCTACCTTAGAACCAGCTGACCATGGACATTCTAAATCCCTTGCAACAGTGAGCCAACTTCAATCTCTCCTCCTTTTAGTAGTAGGTGATGAATATTGTGTCTACCAATGTGAAATCTGTCTAAAACAACTTTTATTTTCAATAGTATATAACTTTTCATTAATTTTAATAATTCTTATGTATATATCAGAAAAAACTTGTTTCATTCATTAAGTATATTAATCTTTTGTATATAAATTTGTTTATTAAGATTTTCATTGGCACATATTTATAAACATTTTTCCCATTTTGTTCTAATTTATTTTTTAAAGTTCAATGTATATTTTTAAATTCTTGAGACTGTCTAAGAGTATCAAAATAAAATTTGTGATGATTATTTTTGATTTGTTGTGAAATGTTTGTCTAATCTATCTAGGAATCCAAGTCTGACATGTGACTAAAGAATGATGGTCTAAAACTTTGTAAGCTTTTCTGATAATTGTCTTCATGCTATTATTTGTGTAGAAAAATGTTTTTTTCGGGGCACATGTTATCATAAAACTAAAAAAGAAATGTTTTGACAGGAATTGAGAATCCTCTTTAAAAATAGTAATGACTTAAACAACTTTTTAAAAACTCATGGATAATATTTTATGATCACTTTTATAACATAATATTGGAAATGCTTAATATATTTTGAAATAATTGTTACCAACAGCATAAGCTATTAAATTATAAAATAAAAAAATGAAAGAAGAACAATTTGTGAAAACACAATACCTCTCTATTTTCCTAAGGAGATTCCCTAGCAGATAGTCTGGAATATTTGTTCAATAAGTGGTTTTGAATATGGTTGGGAATGATAATTCTTATAAACAGCAAATTTTCTACGGACTTAAGTGCATAGTGAATTGTGCATATTATATGCTATATACAAGCTGTACATATTATATGCAGTATTAACTGTGCATACTATACACAAAATTAACCTTTGACTATCATATTTTTAAGAATTGCATTTTTGCACAAATAGCCATCTTTTTTATTCATCTTCAAAATTAAATTGAAGTCTATGATTCATCTTCAGAGAAATGTGCCTATAGTTTATAAATTAATGGTAAATTCTGTGTGTGATCATATACAATTTTATGTATGTATTCATTTATGAGAGGTACAAAATGAAGCCATCTTTCTAGCTTAATGAATCTAATCACATTAAATTCTCAAAGTGATCTTATGTTACTAACATTAATACTTATCCAATCAGGATGTTGCATAAAATTTATATATTTTTCCCCTCAGGCTCTTCAAATAGACTAGTTCCTTAATAAATTTAGGAAATAGACATAATATACAACCAAACTTAATAAAAGTTTCTACTTCTAAATTACTATAAAAATTTTTGAACGAACAATTTAAAAAGTATTTTAAAGTGCATCCATAATAGTACCTGAATTAAATGACTTCTAATAACTTCTAATAACTTCAAATAATAAAATGATAAAGATAATTAAATTGACAATTATTTAATTAAAACATTTGTTAAATTTTTTTATTAGTACATGTTTGCAGTATATAATGAATATTCATTGTAGGTACCTGGTAAATGTACATAATACATCTTAATCCTTTTATGCCCTCATCCCTTTCAAATCACCCCACCCTTCCATCTGTTGATCCCATTCTCTTTTGGAAAAGATCTACTTTAAACTGAATTAAAACTAACCAAATTATCAAATATGGAATTGGGTACAGAAGACTAAATAAAACTGCATTAGATTCCATCATGTGTAGAAAAACTAAAAATTTTAAAATAATTAGAATTTTCACCTTTCTTCAAATTTACTAATATTCATTTTAAGATCTTATTAAATGATTATACCAAATATGAACACCAAACTCCAATTTTTTTCCTAATTAAGTGAGCCTAAGTGTGTCTGTAGTTGTAAAGATGAAAAAAGTATTATCATCAAGAAATTTTAAAATCTTCTACCTGGCCCTTCCAGACATGCCTAGAAGTATGCTTCACCTGTCCTTGGGGCAGATTCCAAAGCCAATCAAGTTGAAACACTATCCAATGGTTGGACTATGTCTCTTTCATTTTTCTTAACCAGGACAATTCCATCTCATTTTGTAGGTGCCATAGTAATGAACAGAAAAGATTGGATAGCCTAGTTTTGTAATCTTTAAATTTTTGATGGTGGTAATATACATTACAAATCATTCCAGAATTTGGAACTACATTTGGCTTACTATTTTGACAAGAAGATTTCAGTGTATTTAAGGATTTTCCCTTAGGTTTTCTTGTCGTTTGCTACAGGCTTATGCTAAAGCAAATTCCTAGAGAAATGTTTTGTCTGACCATATTTTATTTAACAACTCAATATATGAACTGGAAAATTATTTATGATTTAAATATACATGCAATATAGGAATTGCAGTGATGTTTATTGAATCAAGAAAAAATATGAAGATTTGTTAAAATCAATGGGGTACTTCACAAGATATTTTTGCAACAGTTTTTACCTCATATCCTTTTTTCTATTCCAGGTTGTCATGTGTGATACCACATTGTACTGAGATGCTGTTTGTGTTAACTCCTTTTCTCACTATTGAGATACAATACTTAACACCCACAATTTATTTATGCTCACAGTTTCAGCTCCTGGTTGGTTGGCTCCAAGACAGAAATATCACGGCAGACGGATGTGCCCCAGCAAGGCTGCTTAATACAAAGCAACCAGGTAGCAGAGCAGGGGTAGTGTACAAAAGCAGAAGTGGTGAAGGAACAGACATAGGCCTCAAGGCCACTAATCAGTTAGGGTAAAAGTAAGAGTTATTAGCCTCTTTCTGTGAAAGATAATGAGAATTTTGATTTTGTAAATTCTGAGGACATGACATAATTTTAGAAAACTAAAGGCAAAAGGACCTGGGAAAATAGCATAGTAGTATGGCACTTTGTTTGCATGTAAATAGGTCCTCACCTCCATCTTCCTCTACAAAAAATTTTCTGAAGTCTATTTAACATTAAATGATATTTCTAGCTTTGTATTTATTGTTTGTATTGGGGATCGAACTCAGGATCTTACGCTTTCTAGGCAGGCATAGTGCCACTAAGCTAAATCCCTGGCCCATTTCTAGGTTATTATACTAAATATAATATGAGAAGTAGGCTAAAATGTTATGTTTTAATTTACCTTTCAGGAATGGACACACATTCCATTTAATTAGATTGAGATAGTCACATGCAACCCTTGACTATTATATTGGACAACACAATCAAAAATAGCTGTGGAAAGGGCATAAGACAGCCCAGATTATTTATGTCTTCTCAAGCCTTCAGGTACTCTAAAATCAGCTTTGTTTGCCAGACATTCTTCTTTTTTGAAAGCCTGGAACTCCTACATTTGTTTCCCACTGTTTCATAAGTTTTCTAAATTCTGTTCATTCTCAAACTCTCAACAGCCTTTAAAAGATTCAGAGGAACCATCAAAGAGAAAAAAGAAGTCTAAAGTAGGGTATATATGTATGCTTGCTGCCTCTTGCTGACATTGTCTCCATAACACAAAATTGTATTTTAAGCTCTCTGTATTTAAATTAATAATCCATTTGCTTTATATTAAATTTATATGAAACAATTTAAAGGTATTGATTCTTATGAATCTAAGGAAAATATATAATACTGAATAAAAAGATAACAAAAACTATTTGTTTGGAAACTGACCTAGATGATAAAATGGGCAATATACAGTTAATGGAACATAATGGATGCCAAATATAATGCAAGAAATGTTACAAGTCATATAACTCAGATATCAAGTTAGTTATCTTTTTTTGTACTATTTAGACATATGATCATTCATAACCTGTGTCTCTTATCATCACAATGTAACTGAAATTGAAATTTGCTCAGCTATCAAACTTCAGAAATGTTATTATGTCTGTCTTATATTTTGCATGTGATTTTCCAGTTGACTACACATCAATATGAGGAATTTTACTATTATAGAAATCTTGTATTATAACACATAGATGATACTGGTTGAGTTTAATCAACCCATTATATTCTAAATTTTCTAAATATTTTAGTGTATATGACTTAATTAAAATTAATATTGCTTTATATTATTTTAACTATGTTATTATTCAAAACAGTGAGCTTCTTCAAAGAGGAAGTTAGAATTCTTAGCTTAGAAAAATATCCCGGCTAGTTCATGCCTGTAATGCAAGCATTCTGGGAGGATGAGGCAGGAAGATTGCAAGTACAAGCCCAGCCTGGGCAACTTAGCAAAATAAAAAAGAAAACTAAAAAGAGAAGAAAACTAAAATATTTAAAAGTGCCATGATTTCCAAGTATAGTAAAATATAAGTATTTTTTTCAAGTTGAAGGGAAGTAGACAGAAGTGTTGTACATGATAGTATAGATAATGCTTTACTATTTTTCTGCCACAAAAATGCTGACATATTACTTTTCTTGGTTTTTAATTTCAGATATAAATTTATAACAAGAGTTTCTTTTTAAACTTACAGTACAATATGAAGAACTTTAAAAGTTTAGAATTTTTTTTTAAATATAGAAAGCACTTGAAATGAGGTTAAATTCATTCTCTTCTTTCAAGGGTCGGAGAATTTGCTCACATATGTACCCCCTACATCTCCATCTGTACTTTCTCCGTTTGGATCATTTGTTATCCTGGATTCTTTTTTTTTTTTTTGCTATATCTTTCAACTTCAGAATTGTTCAAAGTAAATTACATTTTAAATACAATTATTATTTTTCACTTTATAAGGTCAGTTGATAGTACTTGAGTATTCATATTAATTCATCCTTCCTGGTTTAAAAATTATTCCAGCATTTAAAATAAGTATGAAGAATATCAGGCTGTCTCTAGTATTTCCCATTCCTGTGTAAAGAACAATTCAAAAATAACAAAGTCTCAACATCTCTCAGTCTTCCTTGGTAGTGCCCATGTTTGGGCTCTTCAGTAATTATGCACTGTCCAATGAATGTATTATTTTGTAACATTCATTGGATTTAATCATCTAATTTATTTAGTTTGCTTTCAGTAATTATGAAAGAAGTTTGGTGGTGGATGAGTTTCTACATGCTTGTGAGTTCTTGAGGACTTCTTTTATTTGATTTACATAAAAAGGCTGGGTACAAAAAGGGAAAAAAAAAATATGACAAAAGGAAAAAAAGTCTGTGTAGAAAGGGAGGTGTGGAGGGTTTGAAGGGAGGGCAGGGGAATGGGGGGAAAAAAGAACCAAGATATATCATGTAAACGTACAAATTCCCAATGATGAATGTTATCATATTGTATACCTAAAATGTACTGATAAACTTAATGAGTTAAAAAAAAATACTTTTGTTTCACACTTTCCCTCAGAACTTTTCTAAAATGATTTCTCTGTCTTCAGTGCTGAAACATCACATTTGTCCTTTGGTTGTTTTTCTGAGTATTTCAGTTGGCTGGATTTTTTTTCAAGAAAAGATCATTAAATGCTGTACTTTCTTACCTTTTCACATTTGACAATGTACATGTTCATTGTTCTATGGTTGAATAACATCTGGGCCTGGTGTAATATAGTGTTATCATTTATTTACCTGAGAAATTTGCTGATAGCTTTTTCATATTAAGGCACTGATTTTTACTCACAAGAGAACTGGGCTCATCTGAACTTTGCTTCCATGAAACTGAATTGCTCCCTTCCTCTTGATTGCTTAAATGCTTTATTTTTAAAGTTGTGCAGCATGAAATGGGTGTGTCTCAGTGTGAATTATCCTCATCATTTTCCAGTGCTTTTCAGAGTACTTCAATTGAGTGATTCCTTCTTTGCGAATTTTCTTTCAGAAAAGATAATGTGCTGTTTTAAATTCTTCTTCTCACTAGTAAGCTCTCTAGAAATACCAATTATTTTAAAATTGGATGATACTTTCTATCCTCATTATCTCTTTTCCTATTCCCAGTTTCTTCATACTGTATCAATTTGTAAGTTTTTATTTTACTTTCTCACTATAAACTTAGTAGCTTACAAGGATAGACTTTCACTATCTGAGAGTTCTTTTGGAACAAAACTCCAACATAACATCAGTAGATTCTCTGCTTTGGTTCTTAAGGATTGCTGTTAAGGTGTCATATAGGAAATCTGCTCCTAAGCACCCTGACGTTGTTGACCAAATTACTTTCCCTGTAGCTGTGTGATTGAGTCTGCACTCCCTCATTTTGTTATTTGTTTGTGTCTTCATCATTTCGTCTGCTGGCTGTTGGCTAGCGATGATTTGGGGGCTCCGGCAGCCACTCTCGGGCCTTTGCCACGTGTCTCCCTCCACAGAGAATTCACAGTTCGGCAGTCGGCTTCTTACAGGCGAGCACAACAGTCTCTTGCATTTTGTTTCTTAGGGAAGGCCCAGTCTCTAAGAAAGGTTAATCTGATTAGTTCAGGTTGCTGGGATAATTTCACTTTTGATTACTCTTACGACAAGTAATTTGATGCTTTAATATCAGAAAAATATTAGAAAAGCGATATCCTATTGCATTCCTATTCAAGGGAATCAGGTTATACGATATCTAGATGCTGGGTCTTGGGGATCATGGGGGGCCATGTTGAAATTCTGGCTTTTTCATGTATAAACATACTTTAAAATGTAATGGAGTGCTTTGTTTTTCCAGTAATAATTGCATGTGATAGAGACATATATAAATTAAAAAAAACACTATCCTTTAATTGAATATTATACATTCATTTTATTATGGAAACAAGCAGTGTTTTTTTGCTATTAATTTTAATTTTCTATCTATACTACAAAATTTTTCTGAAAGCCAAAATAAAAGTAAAATTTACATGAGTTTTCTGACTAGTCATTCTTATGAATTTTACCATAAACTGAAGTTATTTGAAGAATCAGGATAGCTTAAAAATTTAAGATAACATCTGGTGATAATTTTACTGTATTTTAACCTTATTTTTAATTCAGGTTTAATCTAAATTTTCAAACCCAGGAGAGTTATTAAATCAGTTATTTGAAAGTGAAAATGTCAAGATCAACATTTTCTTGATTTGATAAATTCCTATTTTAAGCAACATTAAAATTAGTTTCTGACTCCACATGTAGGTTAAAAATACAGAGAATCAAAAATATCAAAATGTTATCAAGTAAAAATGAATTGTTCAATTACTATATCTAATATAAAGTGTTGGTATAAATAATATACCATTATATAATACAATTTTTCTTAAAATTATGAGTACACCTCTAATAAATGTTGTATTTTAGATCTTTTAAAAAGAACATGAATACATTTCTGCAATTCACTAGTTGATTTCTTAATTCATTGAAAAATCATTCTAGTTTCTATGATGTGTGACTTAGAACATTAACAAAACTCTTCACCAGACATTAGAGTCCAACTGCAAAGAACTTCTTAAGCAATGGTCTGGTGACCAAGTGCAGCTAACAATG
Organism: Heterocephalus glaber; assembly: GCF_053883595.1. Lineage (NCBI taxonomy): Eukaryota > Metazoa > Chordata > Mammalia > Rodentia > Bathyergidae > Heterocephalus > Heterocephalus glaber. The sequence goes on from NW_028258372.1 coordinate 28,353,620, forward strand.
GGCGTATGAGGCAAAGAGGTACTTACTGAAGCCTCTGGATCCAGGGCAGATTTATTGAACAGAAATAAACTAGAAGGTAGAAACAAAAAAACTTAGAGCCCTTAGAGAAACATAATGAAACCTGACAGTGACTTAAGAAGTAGAACATGTTAGTGACCTCAAAGGGCTCTTGTGAGCTTAGGCATGCTTCATCTAAAAATAAAAACAATAAGAAGAGGTTCAAGGACAAGGTAGGAAGAACATTGTAGAGTAAAATATGGTTTAGCCTTTGTCCTAAGAACCAGGGGCAGCCAATACTGAATTTCAAGCAGCAGGGGGAAATATATCTAATTGAATTTATCCATTTATATTATATATAAATTGATAAGATCTATATATAATGCAGTGGTCATTTTTCCTTATATATCAGTTTATATCATTTTATGATCAAGATTGGGAGGGCAAATAGATACTATCAAATTTAGATTTCAATGATAATTTCATCATTGGAGAAATAAATGCTCCCGGATGCTAATAATATAAAAGTACATAATTATAGCACTCACCTGACCTATTTAGGTGTTTTCCTCAGACATTTTACAAGTGTAGGGCAGGTAAATGTTAAAAATGTTTTATTTTTTAAACACTTTTAAATGTTGCCTTTATATTTGTTCTTTTAAAAACTTTTTTAGTCATTTAACATCCAGACTATCGTTATTAAACCATGACAATTTCTATGGGTTCAATTCACAAGGAACATTTACTATATTTAGCTACTTGCTTAAAACTTGGCAATAGAAAATTTGCTCTTAAATGGAAACTAGAAAAATTTTATTTTATAGTCTTAATGTATCCTTTTTCAAACCATATATCTCAGCCACTTTGCTGCAAGCCACATAATACCTATATTTATATTAAAAAATATACTAAAAGAGAAAGTCTTTTCAATAAGCTTAAATTTCAAGAAATATGAGAAAAAGTTGAAAATGAATTATCAGTTAATACAAAGCAAGTATACATAGAAATATCCTATTTTAAACTTCGCTTAACTTAGAAAACATCCAATTCAAAAGCTATATTTCCATCTATTCTAGCAGGAATTTGTAGAAAAGTAATAGTAAGTGACTCTGGGTGACTAAACAAAAAATAACTTTTGGACTTTTAGGAAATAGGAGAATTGGGACTGATAACAGGATAAGGAAAATAGTACCTTTGTTGACTTGGTAGCAGAAACCAAGTATTTTCTTCTAAAGATCTCCATGAGAATGCAAGCTTCTCAGTATATTTTGGTTATCTTTTTTCTTATTAATGATTATGTAATTCCATTCATAGGAAAGAGATTTCAATTACTCTAATTTACTCTCTTTGTCTCTAACAGTATTGACTTAGAAATGAGTGAGGTAAGAAAACGTGCCATCAAGAGGAACAAATTGAAGACAGATCAGACCAAATTTACAAATGTATATTACATTAATCACTTGATTAACATATAGTATGCATGAGTCCCACTGAAGATGGTATACTGGAATGAGTTTTGTTGCCCTATTTATTTTTTGTTGTTTGCAACCTCATTATAGTGTTAAGAAAGACATTTAGTTGACTTTAGGCTGGATAAGTTTTTAGATGAAATCTTAAGGTACAATCCAAACAGTTAACAATTGACAAATTGAACTTTATTACAATTTAAAGCTTCTGCTCTTTGAAGACATTGTCAAGAGAATAAGCTCCAAGGTTGATAAAAATTCTAGTGAATTCAGTCACCCAAACACATATCTCCAAATCCTCACCCTGATCACTTTGTTCAGTCTGCTTCTTTATTGTAGCGTGATTTAGAAAGGGCATCCAGGTGGAATCACAGAATGATACCAGGGCTTTATTTCTTCTCCAAGAATACTCATCAAAAATGAAGATACAGAGTATGAAGTTCAAGGCAAAAGCAAAAAAGTCTGATAATTCTTAACAAAATATTAACAAACCAAATCCATAATATTAACAAACCAAAACCACAGTGGGGTAACACTGACAACATATTGTGATTAACTAGCATTTAGACATAAACTTAAAAATAGGTTTAATATTTGAATTTCAATTATTCAAAATAATTAAACCCTTTCAGTTCAGGCTACTATAGACAAAAATTCTAGCCCCTGTGACTTAAATCACAGAAATTTATTTCTGGAATGTCAAAGACCCAGCTGCTGGCAGCTCCTGTCTGGTGCTCATGTCATGGTTGTGTTTTGAAGACACCTGCTTTCTCATTGTGTCTTTAACAGGGCAAAGAACAGAGAACCAGAGAGAAAGTGCTCTGTCTCTTCTTCTCAGAGAACTAATCTCATTCACGAGGCTCTCATCCTCATGACCTAATTACCCCTTAAAGACCCAACCACCTTAATGGTTTCATCATATTGGGGTTTTAACATAGAATTGAGGGGAGGATATTTAGCCTAGAGTACATTTAATCTTTCCTCTGCTAATATTATTTGTCTAGTGACATAAAGATTAAACATAGGATCATCACAATAGACATAGTTTTTCTTATACAATTTATTACTTTTTATGATAAAAACTCTCAGAAAATTTCATTTTAATAATTTTCTCTCTGTACTTTCTGTCTAAATGTATTTGAAATCTGAGGAGGTTCATATAAGTAAAATCTTATGTGTTTTCATGATTGACTTTTTAAATTAATGCAATATTTTTAAAATTTCATCACATTACAGTATGTATCCATTCTTTTTATGGTAAACTAATATTCCTTTATATGTAGTTATACAAACTGTGCTTGCATTGTACATCATATTTTATTTATGATTTTATTAGCCGATGAGCATTAGACTACTTACAAGTTTTGACTGTTAAGAATAATGATGTTATGTGTACATATAAATGGAATTATGGAGTCAAAGATAATTCTAGTCAACTTTTTGAAAATTGGCCAAGGTTATTTACAAAATGATCACAATGGTACATTCCTATCACAGGTTCACTAAGTCTCAAATTTCTTCACATCTATATCAAAACTTGTCTGACTTATTATTACCATCCTAATAGATACGATGTGGTATCTCATTTAATTTTCCATTCTCTTCATTTATATTCCATCTAATCTTCATTATTTCTTTCTTCATTTGCTTTAATTTGTTTTCTTTATTAACTTGCTGTGCCTGTATGTCAAATTAAACTCTTCAGTGTCAACAGGTACCACCATAACAACCCTACTATGCCTTAACATCCAGCTTTCATCCAATAATAGTGACTGATGGAAGGAGCAGTTCCCCTACTCTCATCCCCTATTGCATGGACTTTAGGGTATTCTAAAGGTAGCTGAGGAGGACATATACAGATGTACTGTTGTCCTTGAACAGGTCCTGTAGCCTGCAAAAAGGAGGCTGGGGAGAGAGCAGCTCTGTGCTCTAGACTGCACTTGGATGGATTGGAGTTTCCACCACATCAACTTGGGAGGAGATGAGAGAGGCAGATCATGATGTATACACCACAGAAATTTCTGTCCTGTTTCTGATCTTTTAGTAGGTGTTAATGAATTTAAAAAATTTTCTTCATTTATTGTACATCTTTAGGATTATTTCTAGATATTTCAAATATTTATTTTAATACTGTTCAGCAGTTTTACTGGGGAGCAGGTCCATGATATTCCTCAAATTAGCATCCCAGAATTCAATCCATTCATACTTTCATATTTTATATTTACAGCTTTTGATTGACACATAATATTTTACAAGTTCATGAGGTACTTTCAATTTTCAATAGTGCATTTTAGTCCAATGTGCAAATAAAATGATATCCATTTAAGCAATAATCTTGTATGCCCATATACACATCTTATACTTTGCTTTCACAAATAATACAAGATAAATGACTACATGTACACTTATATGCATGTGATATTTTAGAGGTATATTTTCAGGTATATGTTACTTCATGGGAGTGATAATTAAAAAGGATAAATATATACATAGTTTGTTAGTTATCTCAAAATTCTTTTCCATTAACGTTACACGATTTAAATTCAAGTCTATCAGTCAATTTATTTTTGTAAAAAACTGCAAAATCTAGAATTTCTTTGAATAATAAATCAATTCTTCCTTAGGAATCAGTAAAGCCTATATTAATGTGAAGTTAAAAAAATATATTTGTTTTGAATTTGTTCTGTCTACCTCTGACTTTCCTGTCTTCCTGTGATAGACCTTTTCTCTCTCATTCTTTGTCTTTTTTCTTATCATATGGAGATTCTCATGTATATTCTGAATTATTCATAATTCTTACTTTTTATACTGGGTTTGGTGTTCCCTGGTACAATTTGTTGCCTTCAATCCCTCTGCTGCTAGACTCCAGCTACTTGTCAGACTCAAGTAATGGTGACATTTGTGAAGCTGAATTTTCTTTTGATGTATTCTGCTACCATGCTCATTTACTCAACTAATAACTTTGAGAACCAAACATATGATTAGAATTGATGATACAGATACAAATACACAGATTTTGATTTCAAGAAATTTACAATAGTGAGATAAAGATAGAAAAGAGATGCTGTCAATTATTATTTGAAATATGAAGCATTTGAAAAAGTACAGGGAGAAAATGAAAGTTGTATTTGGTTATTATCCAAGAAAAGCTGCTCTACTGTGCTGAAGCATTTTGCTTAGAAAGCTGCCTGTCATTCTGCTCATTGTGCGAACTTGACATGACAAGTTGTGAGTCTCTCAAAGACATTTTCCTGAATTCTGTGGAAATTTTAGCTCCTCATTTTCTTCCAGTTTAGGTGAATAAAAATGACTTTTAGAAATAATCCAACCAAGACTAAATTTAATCTCCAAAATATATGAATTTATAATACTTTTTTGATTATGTCAACTCAAGGTTGATCTTAGAGAAGCCATTACTATATATATTATACATTAGATAAGTTATCGTAGGAATGACATCTTTCACAATTATGTAAAATTACTAAGAGTTCTGTGTTGTTTCTATATTATGTTCATGAACTCAGTAGGGCTGGACTTAAGAAGAAACGACGGGAAGAAGCAAAGATAATTTAGAACTCACAAAAATTAAGTGAAGCCTACAAACAAAAAATGGATCCTATGTTGCATCTGGTATATGCTAACTTTGATGATACAGTTAACCCGCAGGGAAAAAAGTGGACATTTTTAGCACAGAGATGTTCTTGCACCTGGTCACACATTTGGAAAAGTTGAAAGGATATCAAAAGAGAGTGGAGAGAATGAGTGGAACCGTGCTATACACCACCTCCCCAGTGAATAAAAGTCTAATGATGATACATATGAGGTACAAAATCTACATTGCCTAAAAAAAACTTCACACTGCAAAAGTGATGGTTAACTCCTTTTCATTTAACAAGCCTCATTCAAATATCTCTCATTAATACTAATTTGGAATTGTGGACAGAAAGGAATTCTGAGAATTATTTCCATTTTTGCTAAGATGACATAATAGGAAAAACCACAATAACTGCTTTGAAAGATATATAATAGTTTGGAGATTTATATTTTGCAATGCAAGTACACTTTGAATGGGGTAGATGATCTATCTTATTGTAAGATTCAAAGTCAAGATGTCTGCATAAAGTGATACAATTTAGCTGATTACAGAGTATTTGTTGATTCACTATTTGAGGGTGATGGAATTACATGGAGTATGTAGCTAGCAAGCAATGCCAAACAAAAACAAAAGCACGATATTGAAATATTTTGTCCATAATAAGCAATGTTTGAGCTTAAAAGCAAACTGTGAGAAATCATTTATTCTTTCATCCACCCATTCATCACTCTTCTATTTAACTATCCAACTAGTAAATATTTACTTTCAACAAATTAGGGGTTGTCAAGAGTTAAATATACAAAGGTAAATGCAAAACTATAGTTTTTAAACTGATATTTTAATAAAGATGCAAGACATTGTAACATATTACAAAGCATTATATCACAAAGTAAGTAGAATATATGGCAGAGCAGGGTTATAATAAAAGTATACACCTAGTATGGTATCATGATATGGGAAAGAATAAATATAAGGCCATCAGTATTAATAAAGAGTGATATGTACTTTGATCCCCGGTACAAAAAAAAAAAGGGTGATATGTAATATCGGGTGTGTCTATGTGTGTTTCAATTGCAATGAGAAAAAGGGAGCTAGTACAGGAAAGAAATATATGCAATATTGTGTTTGTGTGTTTGTTTTTGCTAGCTTCAAAATGCAATCAATTGTAAATTTAAAGCTGAAGTAAGAAGATGGGAAGTTCAACCTTTATGACAGGGCATATGCTGTGACAAAGCAGTTAGTTTTGTATCTACCAGATATTATTTTTTTTTTAACTTTAGAACATCCAACTTTTTGGCAGCAATATTCCCTAGGAGATGAGTAATGATAGTTTTAAGTCCTTTTTAAAAGATTCTGTTTCCCTTTACCAGTGAATGAGCCAGTGGTGAGCATGTGAAGAAGCTCTGGCTAATAACAGAACTTGGAGAACTTTGCAAACAGGTTTTCTTTTTTTTAAATTAAGTTTATTGGTACATTTTAGGTATAAAATACACTTACATTGATCATTGGAATCTTGTACCTTTACATGATGTATCTTAGTTCTTATTTTTTCACCATTTCCCTGCCCTCCCTTCATCCCCTTCACCCTTCCCTATTTACAGAGATTTGTTTCCATTTTTTTCCTTTTCTCATATTTTTTCTTTTCCTTTCTTTCCTTTCCCCTACCCTTCCCACTTCCCCAACTCCTTTAGACCTTTTCTTGCTATTACACAGTATCAGTTATACATTTTGTTCCTTATTTACATTTTTAGTTTTTCACACCAGAGAAACTATTCGGTATTTACACGTGTGTCCTACTTATTTCACTTAAAAGTGTGGCCTCAGTATGCACTTTTAAAGTGCAGAGCATGCTCTTTCAATTGTCCCTTGATCATAAAAAGAATGACAAGCTTAAAGAATCTTACAGTGTCCAACGTGGGCAATGGAATTACACCTAACCTTCAAAGATTGTACTCCAGATCTTTGTTATGTATCATCCATTTAAGTTTGTAAAGCAGTTTTAATCTTATTATATGTTATTTTAAAATAAAACCTCCCTAAGAGGACTTAATGAGTCTTGGATGAGCTATGAAATATATGACTTATTTTTGATATACTGAAGATAAAGTTATTCTAGTGGGCTGTTACTATAATTAGAAACTATTGATAAGGCATTAACACACACTGTATACTTAATTATATGCCTATGACTTCATTTAACTACTTTTATGAAGAATATTTCCGTACAATGAAGTGGAAAAAGATGGTAAATAAAGATGACATAAACTGCTCTTAATGTACATGGTATTTGCCCAAAGGAAAATAGTTATTTGGAGGATAACTTATGGAATACTATGTAGAGTGTGACAAGTGTCACAGAGAGAACATTGAAAAATTGCAAGGAGTTCACAAGAAGAACAAGTCTTGTTTTCTGTCAGCATCAATTCAACAGGAAGGATTGGGTTATGTGGCATTTTTTCCTCTGGAGGTTGGGTGGAGGAAAACATGGTGTAGGAACATATTCATTCGTAAGGAGAATTATTAACAAAAATATTGAGTCATCAAGATATAAAGCACGTGCCCCATAATGAAATTTCAGCCAAAGATGGAGCACTTCCAGAACAGTGGCCTTATAAAATTATAATGTACTGCAAAAGTTCATATCATCTAGTGAGATCATAGCTGTCATAACATCATAGTGCAGTGCATTGCTCATATTGCTATAAAACAATCTATCCTCATGCAAAAGAATAATGCAGTTATGTACTCTACATAATATCTTAGGAAAATAAATGTTATGGCTTTATTTATTATGTATACTTTTTATGACTATTTCAGAATATTTTGTTCTGTTTATTTAAAAGTTTAAAATAAAAATAAGTTTACTGCCAAATAATATACCATTTTATGTTGGTACCAGTCTCATATCTTATTTACCATGGGTCTCTTGATTACGTCGAAAAGCCATGTCCAGCAATTGACCAATAACAACTAGATTTATGTAAGTGCACTTTACGCTGTGCCTACAGCAAAGCTGCCTAATATTCATTTTTCAGAAAAGTTTTTTTTGTATTCCACATAATTATATTTAAATCTTTTCATAATTGTACTTAAAGACTTGAATAGAAATGATAAGTATAGAAATAATAAGGATAGAAATGATAGATTGTTTATAAATGTGCTGCACAACATAGTACTGACAGTAATGATGCAGAAATGCTGCAATTCAAAGTTCATTAAGAATGTCCGTCTCCTATCAAGCATTCTTACCTCTGAAAAATAAAAATAAAAACAAACTAAAACAAAACAAGCAATACTGGGACACAAGAAAACTTACAGAGCTGTTAGAAGTAGCTATTGCCTTGATCTGCTGATAGTATTACAGGTATTTGCAGATGGTCAAAAGCATCACACTTTATACTTTTGATATCTTTATATATCACTAGCAAAAATGTTAAAATAAAGATTAAAAATAGCGTAAATTAAATTTAATGGCAGGGTATTGGTTCCTTCCTTCCTTCCTTCCTTTCTTTCTTTTTTCATTTTTGAGAAGTGGTGTGATGAAGAAAGCATGTGTCCAACACTATCTTTACTCTAGAAATTTGAAATTCAAAGAGGTATTGTCAGTGATGCCATGACATAACTAAGACCAATATAACTATGGAGATAAATTTGATCCTAATAGGAACAATTGGTGGGAGAAGAGAAAAATTTCACTCATAAAGAATTAACAGTAGGTAGCTATTGGAATAAACATAGTGAGTGCTGAAGTATAATATAATCACTGTACTAATATATCAGCAATGTTAGTTTAACAGACAATTGTAACTTGAGGAAAACTAGTGATATTATCTGATTCTTAACCTTACTAAAAGAAAAGCTTGTTGTTAAACTTATTGTTTATGAAGAATTTCATTCACAAAATAGGTTACAAATGTCAGCAAGTACCAGATAAATAACAATGAAGACATTAATTTCTAATACATTTCAAACAAGAACACAACCATGATACTTTCCAAACTGTCTGCTTTCTGCAACTATTTGAATATATCTTTGTTTATATAAAATATAAATTTAATGGATACATTCTTGAAGCAAATATCCTGATATATTCTTTATTTTTAATGACACTGGATTCATATTTTCTCTTTGAAAATCTTGTGCTTATTAGAAAATTTATAAGCTTTCAGGATTTTAAATTTCATATAGACATTTTGAGGTAACTAAATTATAAAAGTGACATGAAAGAGAGAGAGAGAGAGGTCATCTATTCCTCCCAAGTTTGTCAACAGAAAGTTGACTAACTTTCATGTACAGAAATCATGTACAGAAAGTGGAATTTTGAAATACAACCTGAAATAGGAATATAGAGAAAGCAATGAAATAGATCAGGAAAGAGACTTTGTTTTCATTGAAATCTTACATTCAAAAAGTGTTTGAACAGATGCTTAGGAAGTTTTATTGTGGCTGCAACAACCCAATGACTTCAAATACTCTGATTCTCTTTTATTCATTTTTTAAATTCAGATTTCTGTTTTTGTTACCAAAAAATAGATTTAATTAGAGAATGTATTTGGATATATAAAATATTATGGAAGAATAAATGATTGAGATACTTTTATTTAAGCCAATGAGATAACAATTTCATAAAGGAGGCTGTATCTGAAATTTATGAGAATGTAGTTTATACTTGTGCAAATAGGGCAGAAATACACTATCTCCAACAAGAAAACATTGAGGAAATAGAAAAAGGCTACAAGCTTAGTTTAGGAAGTGAAACTCAGTAAGAATTTTCCTAGAGCTTAAGGTTTTTCTTTAGTTTAGATATTTAAGACTTAGGTTTTTCTTCATGGTATAGTGACATATGTTATCTTTTACATCATTGTGGGTTTTTTGGATTTTAAAAAAGTGTTAAAATTTAATGAATGATCCATCAGAGAAAGAGAGAGAGAGAGAGAGAGAGAGACAGAGAGAGAGAAGAGAATTGACAAGTGAAAAGTAGTTGATAGTGAAGGATCCATAAGGGACAGTAGTGAAAGGCTTCACATAAAATGTCATTAATTTATTTACCCATACTTTTCATTATTCAGCAGGCAGATCTTCCAGACACCATATTGAGGAGTGGAACACAATGCAAAGTTATGATGAAATATTGATAGATAAGCCTATTAAATATAAAACATTACTTAATAAATACTAGAAACACAGAGAGTACTGTGAAAAAATAGCAGAGCAAGCACAATTGGAGAACATTCATCCTTGAAGAAGAACAATAGTCAAGTTGGTGAAACAAACTCTAGGTGAATTTCATGAGTATAAGGTTGAATTGAGCCTCAGCATTAAAGGAACTGTAAGGGAGTTAGTGTTTTGAGAGCATAATCATTCAGGGAAAACATGGTCGTATGGTGAGATAAGGGAGGAAGGCAGGATAGTGAGTCATGAATGCCAGGATTATGACTGCAACCATAGAGTGCAATTGGAAGAGATTACACTATTTAAATAAATACTCAATTTATAATTTTAATGAATAATTCATAATTTGGAGGCTGGGAGAATGTGTTAGAGAAGCAGAGTATAACTTCTCATCCAGGAAGAACTGATAAAACAGAAAAGCTCAAGAAAAAACAGTAGAACTTAAAAGAAGTAAATCTATTTGAAATATAATTTGAAGTACAATTAAAGAGATATTTCAGAATATTTTATAGGTATATGTGAATATGGGTTGTATAAAAAATCCAAGCAGTATTTTTTTCTAAACAGTATTTTTTTTCTAAACAGTATTTTTAAAAGGCACACAGCCTCATGTTTATAATAAAATTACCAAGTAAGGTAAATAAATATTAACCTTTTTATGACACACAGTTTCCATACTAAATTCTGCAAGTACTTATCAGATGAAATTCAAATTGTTAACAAATTAACAGTTAAGATTTAAATAACAAAATTCAAAAAGGTTTAGTGAACATTATCATTAAAATAATCAACTTATTTACAATCATCTACTTAAGGAAAATGATTGAAAATATTTCCCAGTAGTTACTAAGTTATAATACTCAAGTAGAAAAGACAAACCATAAGCTTTGAAATTCCTAAATTTTAACTTTGAAAATGTATGATAGTCTGAAGGGAATGGACTAAGATATCTTTCTCTTTTTTTTCTTAGAGAAGAATAAACTTTATTGAACATAAATATCTGTAACTCCTCTGAATCTACTGGTTGCAAATAGCTTGTTTAAAATAATTAAGCAGAAAAAAGGGAGAGCCAAGAAAGAAGTTATAATAGAACATTAGAAAGGAGTACTAAAGATGTGTTAAAGTGATATCTAATATCTAAATGCATGCACCAACACTGTAAGCCAATACGTTTTCTTCACCTGAATGTTTTACATTATTTTACATAGGAAGTTAGAAAGTTGACTTCAAGGGTAAGCATGATTATTGCATTTTATTTCACTACAAAATGTTATTTACTGTCTTTTCCATACTAGGCTATGTAAAATGAAATTTTAAAAACAATGATCTTTCAAAGTAAACTAATTGTCAGCAAAGGAATATTTGTTTGTCAGCTAAATGTTGAATTATAGTGAGTGGAGCCCCCACTCTGTCCCTGTGCCTGGCCACAACAATCAGTTTAGCACCACCCCCCTCAGCCTCTTAGCTGTGCCACTACCTGGTTCCACACTACAGAGGCACAGGGGGCCATAACGCCATTGTCCTGAGCTCCAGAAGATAGAGCAGGAGTGAACAGAAAAGAGGGCCTCTCTCAGGCTCCTTGATGAAAACTAAAGCCCACTGGAAAAGTGAAGAGAATCTCTGCAATAAAGGCACACCAGACCACCGCACTTCATAAGTTGGTGGGATCATTACTTCCCATAAGAACCAGGACTTTCAGTGTAAGGGCAGCTGGAACCTGCAGTAGAATCTTGCAGAATTCAACCCTACAGGAGAAAAGGGAGCTCAAATTGGGACTTGTAGCCAGGTATCTGCTTGGATCTCAGGGGTCTGCTACTGCCTTGCTGAAACTATTGACTTACATCTGCACACCGCTGCCCACATTGTCTATTGTGACAGCAGAGACATACCCTGAAGGAAGCCTTTCATTTTTATTTTTTATTTGTTATGTGAAAAACTTTTTTCTCTTATTTTAAATTTTTAACTTTTTTCTACTCTTTTCAAATTTTTATTTTTCTCTTCTTTTTTCTTTCTTTTCCCTTTTCAATCTCTCTCTCTCTCTCTCTCTCTCTCTCTCTCTCTCTCTCTCTCTCTCTCTCTCTCTCTCTCTCTCTCTCTCTCTCTCTCTCTCTCTCTCTCTCTCTCTCTCTCTCTCTCTCTCTCTCTCTCTCTCTCTCTCTCTCTCTCTCTCTCTCATTCTCCTCATCTTCCTTTTGTTCTTTATCTCCCTTTTTGGTCCTGTACTGGCTCTAACTTGGATTTCTTCTTTATTTTTCTTTTCTTCTCTTTTTCCTTCTCTGGATTTTTGTTAGTTTTAAAGGAAAGTAAATACAGTTTCTATCCACCCTACTGCTGTTAGGTTGTTCTGTTCTCATCTTTCTTCTTTCATTCTGTCTTTTCCTCTTATCTTCAATCATTTCTTAGAGTTTGCATGATCTTCCTGTGTTCTCTGGCCTCACTGCTAACCTTTCCCTATCCTTCTAATTATTTATCCCTCCCTCCTCAACTCCTTGTACATCCCCATCCTGACTGGTAGAGTTGCTATATTGAAGAGTTGATTCAGTATAAACATATGTTGGGCTGGTCTTTGATTTTGATTTAATTCATACAGTTAAAGGTGATAGATTAATAACTACCACATATTGTCATTTTCTTTTTCCTTGTTACAATCTTTTTTTTCTGGTACCAGGGATCAAACTCAGGACCTTCCAGTTGCCAGACAGACAAGGCATCACTGAGCTAAATCCCCAGCCCCTCAAATTGTCGCTTTTTAAGCTATGCTTGATGCTATGGTGTTGGTGATTGTATCATTTGGGATAAGGAGTTGTGATTGCCTTCCTGGTATAATGAAAATGACATAGCGTCAGAGTCATTAGAAACGCAAAACCTAAAGACCAGCTATATCTGGAAGACATCTCTGAAAAACAATCATTCCACAAGAGTTCTAAATAGAAGCAGCAAAGATACTTACAATGAACAATTTTGAAGTATCAACCCAGGACTTAAACCAGGGACAATACCAAAAACAAAAATGAGAAGACACTTAAGCAAGGCACAAACTCAGACTTCTAATCCACCAAAGGCAAATTCTGGGGGAAACGAGGTGGAAAAGTCTGATAATCAATGACCAGGACACCCTGAATTGATAGGACAGGAAGTAACAAAACAGATGAATGAGGCTCTAGAAAAATTCAAAAGATAATTTCCCAGGTAACTACAGAGATGGTGAACAGAGTGAAAGACATGATTAGAGGCTCTAGAATAGAAATAAATTTAAAAAAATAGATGAGCTCAGAACCATGCTGGAAGCCATGAATATCCAGGATAAGAAAGAAATAGAATCCATGAAACAGATTCAAAAACAGATATCCAGGAGTTAATCTCAGATATCCAGGAGTTAATGAAGGTCAGAACTCCATGAGACCCAATAGAGGGAAGCCAACCAGCAAGGCAAGAAACTAAAGGGAAAGGGGAAAAAATAAAAAATAGAAGACCCAACAACAGTAAAAAAAGGTGACAATGATGAGTCAATATCTATCAATTATACCATCAGTGTTAGTAGCCTCAATTCACCAATCAAAAGAAATAGATTGGCAATGAAAGCAGTTCTATGAGGGAATTTCATATTGGAAAAATGGAGAGAGCTCAAATAAACAACCTAGTGCTGAACCTCAAGCTCCTACAAAAAGAAGAGCATGACAAACCCAAAGCTAATGCAAGACAGAAAAACATAAAGAGCAGAGCAGAAATCAATGCAATAGAGACTAAGAGAATGATATAAAAAAAATCAATAAACCCGAGTTGGTTTTTTGAAAGAATTAATAAAATCAATAAACCTTTAGTCAACCTTATCAAAAAAAAAAGGAAAGAAAAGTCTAAAATCCATGCAATTAAGAATGAAAAAGTTGAAGTCACAACAGATTGAGCAGAAATCCAGAGGATCATCAATGCCTACTTCGAGGACCTGTACTCAAATAAAATGGAAAACACAGATGAAATGGACAGATTCCTAGATACATATGAATTGCGATATAGAAATTCTAAACACCCCAATTACAATGACTGAAATTACAAATGTCATTATAAATTTACCAACAAAGAAAAGCCCAGGTCCTGATGGATTCATTGCTGAATTCTACAAGACATTTATCGAAGAACTTTTGCTGCTACTTTTTAAACACTTCAATGAAATTAAAAGGAAAGCAATACTTCCAAATTCTGTCCTGAAAGCAAGTGTTACATTGATTCCAAAACCAGGGATATACCCAACCAAAAAAGAGAGCTACAGGCCCTTCTCCATAATGAACATAGATGCAAAAATCCTCAACAAGATACTGGCAAACAGAATTCAGAGTTACCAAGAAGATCGTACACCTTGACCAAGTGGAATTAATCCCAGGGATGCAAGGATGGTTCAAAGTATGTAAATCTATAAATGTAATACACGATATTAACAGAATGATAGACAAAAACCAGATGATCATCTCAATAGATGCAGAGAAAGCATTCAACAAAATCTAACACCATTTATGATAAAAACCCTAAGGAAAATTGGAATAGAAGGTCTTTATCTCAACCTGATTAAGGCTATCTATGAAAATCCAACAGCCAACATCACACCAAATGATCAAAAAATTAAATCCTTCCCCTTAAAATCAGGAACAAGACAAGGATAGCCACTATCACCAATCCTATGCAATGTAGTTCTGGAAAAATTAGCCTCATCAATTAGAAAAGAGAAAGAAATAAAAGGAATAGAGATAAAAAAGGAAGAAGTTAAATTATCATAATTTGTTGATGATACTATATCGTACATAGAAGACACAAAAAAACTCTGCAGAAAGACTTAAGACTTAATGGGCAGATTTAGGAGGGTAGCTGGATACAAGGTCAACACTCAAAAAACAATAGCTTCCTTGTAAACAAATAACAGACTCACTGAGAGAGAAATTAGGGAAACAATTCATTTTACAATAGCGTCCAAAAAAATGAAATATTTAGGAGTCAGTCTAACAAAGGAAGCAAAAGAACTATACACAGAACAATACAGTACTCTGAAAAGAGAAATTGAAGAGGATATAAGAAAATGGAAAGACATCCCTTGTTCCTGGGTAGGAAGAACCAATATAGTGAAAATGAATATACTTCCAAAACTGCTATGTAGATTTAATGCAATGGCGACTGAAATTCCAACAATAAACTTCACATAACTAGAGAAAACAATTCAAAAATTCATTTGGAATCAGAAGAGACCTAGAATAGCCAAAGCAATTCTAGACAACAGAGACATGGCAGGGGGTATCACAATCCCCAACTTGAAACTATACTACAAACTACTATAATAAAAGAAGCATGGTACTGGCAAAGAAACAGCCTGAGGATTAGTGAATAGATTAAAAGATTCAGAAACAACTCCATACATACTCAGCTACCTCATCTTTGAAAAAGGAGCCAATAACACTCATTGGAGGAAAAATAGCCCATTTGATAAATAGTGTTGGAAAAATTTGATTTCAACCTGCCAAAGATTAAAACTAGACCCATACCTATCACCATTCACTAAACTAAGATCAAAGTAGATTAAAGATCTAAATATTAAAACAGAAACACTAAACTTGCTGGAAGATAAGTTAGCTAAAACTCTTGAAGACATTGGCATGGGAAGAGAATTTATGAACAAAATCTCAGAAGCATGTGAACTAGCACAAAGAATCAACAACAGGGACCTCATCATATTAAAAAGCATCTTCACTGCAAGAGAGACCACAAACAGAGCTAAGAGACAACCTACAATGTGGGAAAAAAATTTTAGCAGCTGTACATCAGACAAAGGACTTTTATCTAGAATATGCCAATAACTGAAAAACAATCAGATACCCCAAATTGAAAGACCCAATTCAAAAATGGGCATCAGAAATGAACAGATATTTCTCAAACAAAGAAGTAATAGCACCAAATAAAAATATGAAAAAATGTTCAATACCACTGGTCTTTTGAGAGATGCAGATGAAAAAAAAATTGATATTGCACCTCACACAAGAAAGAATGGCTGCTATGAAGAAATCAACCAATAACAATTAGTGGTGGGGGTGTGGGGAGAAAGGAACCCTTCTCCATTGATAGTGGGAGTGCAGACTGGTGCAACCACTGTGGAAATCGCTATGGAAATATCTCAAAGAATTAGGACTAGAGGCCCCATTTGACCCAGCTAGTCCCCTGCTGGGTGTCTTCCCCAAAGAATTAAAAGAATCATACCACAGTGATTTATGTGCACCCATGTTTATAGTGGCACAGTTTGTCATAGCTAAAGATTGGAAAAAGCCCACGTACCCATCAGCTGGAAACTGGATAAAGATGTGGGTTTTTTTTTAAATAAAATTGAGTACTTCTCAGCCATAAAGAATGAGAAACTAGAGACATTTATAGCTAAATGGATGCATATTGAGATCATACTCTTAAGTGAAGTAAGTATGACCGACAGGTTTAAATACCAAATAGTTTCTCTGGTGTGAGAAATTGAAAGTGTAAATAAGGATTAAAATGATTAAAATGAATAACTGATAATTTGAAATATGAAGAAATGGTCAAAGGAGTAGGGGACCTGGGAGGGGAAGGGGAAAGGAAAGAGGGGAAAGAAAAATTATGAGAAAAGGAAAAACATGGAAACAAAGTCTTTTTAAATAGGGAAGGGAGGAGAGAGTGATGGGAGGGAAGGGGAATGGAGAAAATATGAGAACCAAGATACATCATGTACAGGTAGAACTACCCAATGATAAATGTAAATGTATTGTATACCTACAATGTACCAATAAAAGAATTTAAGCAAAAAAATAAAAATGTTGCAGTATAAAATTGAATGTTGATTTAGATTAGTTTTATAACCATAAATATTTTACTTTTACACAAAAGGCCCAATATTTAAATAAGTATTGAAATAATATGCATGTTTTTAAATGAAGATTATTAGGAGAATTATTTCTTTTTTTTAGTTTATTTTTGGTACATTTTAGGTACACAATATAATTACATTCATCACTGGAAATTTGCACCTTTATATAATCCATCCTGGTTCTTATTTTTCACTATTCCCCTGCCTTCCTTTCAACCCCTCCATTTCTCCCTATTTACAAAGACTTTGTTTCCATGTTTGTTCTTTTCTCATACATTTTCCTTTCCCTTCTTTCCTTTCCCCTTCCCCTCCCACTTCCCCTTTGCCCCTTTTCTTCCTATTTCACATTATCTATTATACCTTTGAGTCCTTATTTACACTTTCAGTTTCTCACACTAGAGAAATTATTCAGTATTTACACGTGTGTCCTCTTTATTTCACTTAATAGTATCACCTCAATGTGCATCCATTTAGCTATAAATGTCTCTAATTTCTCATTTTTGATGGCTGAGTTGTACTCCATTTAAAAAAAAAACAACACATTTTCATGATCCAGTCTCCAGTTGATGGGCATTTGGGCTGCTTCCAAGTTCCAGCTATTACAAATTGTGCTGCTATAAACATGGGTGCACATATATCACTGTGGTATGATTCTTTTAATTCTTTGGGGAAGACACCCAGCAGGGGAATAGCTGGGTCAAATGGGACTTCTAGTCCTAGTTCTTTGAGGTATCTCCATATTGACTTGCACAGTGGTTTCACCAGTCTACACCCCCACCTGGAGTGGAGCAGGGTTCCTCTTTCCCGACAGCCCCACCAGCATTGTTATTGGTTGATTTCCTGATAGCAGCCATTCTTTCTAGAGTGAGGTGGAATCTCAGCATTGTTTGCATTTGCATCTCTCAAATAAGCAGTGATGTTGAACATTTTTTCATATGTTTATTTGCCATGTCTACTTCTTTGTCTGAGAAATATCTGTTCATTTCAGATGCCCATTTTGCAGATTGGGTCTTTAAATTTGGATGCTGTGATCTTTTAAAGTTCTTTATAGATTCTCAATAGTAGACCTTTGCGGGACCGCTGGTGAAAATTTTTTCCCACATTGTGGGTTGACTCTTCACACTGTTGGTGGTTTCTCTTGCTGTGCAGAAGCTTTTGAGTAAGAAGAGATCCCGCTTGTTCATTGTTTGTGCTAGTTCACAGGCAACTGAGGTTTTGTTCATAAAATCTTTTCCTACACCGATGTCTTCAAGAGTTCTACCTAACCTGTGTTCCAGCCAATTCAGCATTTCTATGTTAATATTTAGATCTTTAATCCATTTTGATTTTGGTTTAGTGCATGGTGAGAGATATAGGTCTAGTTATAATCTTTGGTCAGTTGAAACCCTATTTTTCCAGCACCATTTATTAAAGTGGGTATCTTTCCTCCAGTGAGTGTGTTTGGCCCCTTTGTCAAAGATGAGATGGCCTAGTGTGTTTGGAGTTTTTTCTGCATCTTCTAATCTGTTCCACTGGTCCTCAGGTCTGTTTCTTTGCCAGTATTATGCTATTTTTATCACAGTATCTTTGTAGTACAGTTTCAGGTTGGGGATTACAATACCCCCTGCCATGTCCTGTTACTTAGAATTGCTTTTGCTATTCTGGGTCTCTTCTTGTTCCAAATGAATTTTTGGATTGTTTTCTCAAGCTCCATGAAGGATGCTGCTGGCATATCAATTGGGATTGCATTGAATCTATATAGCTGTTTTGAAAGTATGGCCATTTTCATTATATTGATCCTTCCTACCCAGGAGCAGGTGATGTCTTTCCATTTTCTGATATCATCTTCAATCTCTCTTTTCAGAGTGCTATAGTTTTCAGAAAAGAGGTCTTTGATTTCTTTCGTTAGGTTGATTCCTAGGTATTTCATTTTTTTGATGCTACTGTGAAAGGAAGTGCTCTATTTCTATCTCGGTCCGTCTGTTGTTCGTGTAGAGGAAAGCTATTGATATTTTTGTGTTGACCTTGTATCCATCTACTCTATTAAATTTGGTTATTAAGTCTAGAAGGCTTTTGGAGGAGTTCTTGGGGTCTTCTTTATAGAGTACCATGCCATCTGCAAATAATGACAATTTGACTTCTTCATTTCCTATCTTTATTCCTTTTATTTCTTTCTCTTGTCTAATTGCCATGGCTAATATTTCCATAAGTATATTGAACAAGAGTGGTGATAGTGGCCATTCTTGTCTTATTCCTGATTTTAGTGTGAAGGAATATCAATTTTTGACCATTTAGTATGATATTGTCTGTTGGTTTTTCATAGATAGCTTTTATCAGATTGAGGTAGAGACCATCTATTCCAATTTTTTGTAGGACTTTTACCATAAATTTGTATTGGATTTTGTCAAATGCTTTTTCTGCATCTATGGAGATAATCATATGGTTTTTGTCCTTGGCTGTATTGATAAAGTGTATTACATTGATTGCTTTGAGTATGTTGAACCATCTCTGCATCCCTGGGATGAATCCCACTTTGTCAGGGTGTATGATCTTCTTGATGATCTTCTGCATTCTATTTGCTGGTATTTTATTGATTTTTGAATCTATGTTCATTAGTGAGATTGGCCTATAGTTCTCTTTTTCAATTCGGTCTTTCTCTGCTTTGGGGATCAAGGTGATGCTTGCTTCCAGGAATGAATTCAGGAGTATTGCTTCCCTTTCAATTTCATTGAAGAGTTTAAACAGTAGTGGCAATAGTTCCTCTCTAAATATCTTGTAGAATTCAGCAGTGAAACAATTAGGACCTGGGCTTTTCTTAGTAGATAAGTTTTTAATTACATTTTCAATTTCATTGGTTGATATTGGGTTGTTCAGAATTTTTAGGTCTTCTTCCTTCAACTTTGGTAATTCATATGTATTGAGGAATCTGTCCATTTCTTCTGTGTTGTCCATCTTGTTGGCATATAAGTTCTTGAATTAGTTATTGATGATCCTCTGGATTTCTACTGCGTCTGTTGTAATTTCACCCTTTTCATTCCTAATTTCATGAATTTGAGCCTTTTCCTTCCTTTTTCTGCTAAGGTTGGCTAAGGGTTTGTCAATTTTGTTTATTCTTCTGAAGAACTAACTCTTGGCTTCATTAATTTTTTGTATCATTCTCTTAGTCTCCATTGCTTTGATTTCTGCTCTGATCTTTATAATTTCCTTCCTTGTATATGAGCTTTGGGTTTGCCCTGCTCTTTTTTTTCTAGAAGCTTGAGGTTCAGCATCAGGTTGTTTAATTGGCTCCCTCTTTTCCTAATATGAGTATTCACTGCTATGAATTTCCCTCGTAAGCCTGCTCTCATTGTGTCCCATAGATTCTGATATGTTGTATTGTCATTGTCATTTAATTGAAGGAACTGTCTGATTTCTTCTTTAATTTCCTCTGTGACCCATTGGTTATTCAGAAGTGTGTTGTTCAATTTCCATGTGTTTATGAAAGTCCTGAGGTTTCTTTTGCTATTGATCTCCCATTTGTTTGCACTATGGTCTGATAATGTTCACGGGATAACTTTAATTCCTTTGCACTTAGTTAAACGTGTACTATGAGCATGTATGTGGTCTAGTTTGGAGAACGGCCCATGTGCTGGTGAAAAGAATGTGTGTTCTGATTTTGTGGGGTAGTACACTGTAAAACATCTGTTAAGTTCATTTGTTTATGAATTCGATTGAGTTCTAGAATTTCACTACTTATTTTTTGTCTGGTTGATCTATCTATCTATTTGTGACCGTAAGGCATTGAGGTCCCCCACTACTATTGTATTTGTGCATATATGACTTTTCATGTCCAGTTGTATTTGTTTTATATAGTTCGGCATACTAGTGTTTGGTGCATAGATATTTTTGATTGTCATCTTTTCCTTTTGGATTGTTTGCTTTACAAGGATGTAGTGAGAATGTAGTGTCCTTCTTTGTCTCTCTTAATCAGTGTTGATTTGAAATCTACTTGATCTGTGAAGAAGATAGCTACTCCTGATTTTTTCGGGTTCCCATCACATGGAGTATTGTTTCCCACCCTTTAACTTTCAGTCTATGAGTTTCATTTTGAATTAAGTGTGTTTCTTGTATGCAGCATATTGTTGGATTTTGCTTCTTGACCCATTCTGCCAGTCTATTTCTTTTGATTGGTGAATTGAGACCATTAACATTGATGGTTATAACTTATATGTATTGATTTATCATTGTGATGACTTTTTCTTTTTGTTGGATTCTCCCCCTTCACATTTAATTTTTTCTTGCACCCAATGGATTCATTCTGCTGTGCTTCCTGGGGTTGTGATAATCATTGTCTGTTCCTATGATATTCATTAAAGTTTTTAGGGGTGCTGGATTGGTATTCATGAAGTTCCTAAGGTGCTCTTTATCATGAAAGTATCTTATTTCTCCATCAATTTTGAAAGATAGTTTTGCAGGGTACATCAATTTGGGGTGGAGCCCTTTTTCATTTAGTGCTTGGGAAGCATCAATCCAAGCTCTTTGTGCCTTGAGTATTTGCATTGAGAAGTCTGCTGTGATTCTAATTTGCTTTCCTTTGTCTGTGATTTCTTTCTTTTCTCTAACTGCTTGTAGAACTTGGTTCTTTTGTTGGGTTTCTTTAATCTTAGCAATTATATTCCTATGTGTAGATTTTTTTTGATTAAGGCTAGCTGGAGTCCTATATGCCTCACTTATCTGTATGTCAAGTTCTTTTCCCCTGCTTGGGAAGTTTTCTGCCATTCCTTCTGTGAACAGTTTTTTTATGTCATCTGCACTCTCTCCTGATTCTTCATTGATTCCAATCAGTCTTATGTTATTCTTTTTTGCCTCATTCAGCAGCTGCTGGATTGATTTCTCATGGTCCCTTATAATTTTGAAGCAATTTTTCTTTTCCTGGTCACTAATTGCAATTTTATCTTCCATATCTGAAATTCTGTACTCACATTGGCTCCTTCTCCTGTGTAAACTATCATTGGAGATTTTAATCCCCTGGAAATTGGTTTATATCTGTTTTATGGATTTCATTTGTTTCCTATGTTGGGATTCCATCATGTTGCTCAGCTCCTCTATTTTTTTTGTCTGGGTCCCCTCTAGATTTAATAATCATGTCTTGCACTATGGGCACAGTCTTTGGTGTTATCTGAGAAATTATTTCTGATTTCATTTTTTCCAGATGCTCTTTTGTTGCCAGTTCAGGGAGTCCAGGTGGTTGAGTGTCAGAGTGTTCCATCTCATTTCCCTTTGGTGTTGCTGCAGGTGATCTGGAAGTCTGGCTTTGAGAATTGTTTATGTGTCTTCTTTTTCTGACGGAGTAGGGGGTGCTGTTGGCGCTTGCAGGGCTTACCTCTTCTTCCCTGGGAGAAGTAGAATGGCAAGCCAGAAGCCCCTTCCTCTGGGCTGGGAGCAGTGGAACAGCTGAGAAGACATTTCTAATGTTGTGGAGAACACTGTCAAGTGTCACTGTGTATAAAATAAAATTCTTTGCAATAATCATTATATCTTGCCAGACATATGGACATATCATCAATAGTGATTAATTTTTTTAAGAAAAGAAACGAGGCTCATTTGTTTTATAGTATCAATGTATTCAGTAAAATAAATTTTATTAAAGGTACTATATTTTTAAGTGACTATGATTTGCTTTGAAATTCAATTTCTAGTCTTTTGTCAGAAACATAATTGAAAAAAAAGCAACCAGCATACAAATATATTCTTAGAGCACTGTTACTCTGTATTGGCCACTTTTGCATAATATTATATCTCATTATTTGGGTTAGCATATTCCTTTAATAACAATGCGAAAGATTATTTCATGCATTGTTAGAGCAATTTTCTGTTATATAGAAAAATATGTATTCCATTTCCACTAACATGAAATTCCTGTCAAACTGAGCCTTGTGTATTCAAAACACTATATGATAAAAGATGATTATTACTAAATATTACATGTTAAAATTACATGTTATAAAAGAACTTAAACAAATTAATAGAAACCAGTTAATGTAATTGATTGTGTATCATTTTTTTCAATTCATGCAAAGATACTTGGGTACAATCTTTAAAAAGATAGAGGAAATAGGCAAAGATGTGATTTAACTAAGTTCATAAGGAGAAATAACCGAAGAAAAAGGAATGAGGTGATTATGACTGCTCATGGCACTTAAGCTTAATATTCTACATTTTTTTTATCCTGGTGAATGAAACCAGAGCCTAGCTTTTGTTAGCCAAATGCTGTGTTACTGAGCTACATCTCAGCCCTTTTTATGCATTTATATACATCTCATAGATATTTATTTTGAAATAGTCATTCATCAAGTTGCCCAGGCTTTCCTCAAACTTACGATCTTCTTGAGTCACTGCTTTTTTTACATCTTTAAGTTGCTACTATATCTTCATGATCTTGTGCACATATCTTAGAATCAGTAGCTCTTTCTCACTTTTCATTTTAGTTTTCCTTACACTAATGTTCAGATATCTGAACCCTTGAATTTCCTTGCTGTTTCTTGTGGCCCTACTTACATTTTCAAAGTCTAGTAGAGATGAATTCATTCAAATTTGTCACCTAGTCACCTTCTCACTTGTTTGCTTATTCATATAACTTTTCTTTTGATTAATAATTTGTCTCCATTTGTTAAACTTCCTTTCTTGAAGGGGCCACGGTCTTCATCGTAAGTATTTGTTTAGAGCAAATAAAATAATCGGAGTAAAAATTGTGTAACATAACTGCAATAGAAAAATCTATTAGAGCAAACTTTTCAAAGTGTTCACTGAAAAAAAAAAAAGTACTATCTAATGGGAATAGATGGAAAGATTCCAAAAAAAATCCAAAAGTGTGCATTTACAAGGAAAGGTAATTTGGATAATGTTAACTATTAAAAAATAAATAAGAGCTTTGGCCTCCTGCTGTTCTTTTATCAGCATGTGAGCTGATGATTTCTGGATAAGAAAATCATATTCCTATACAGACACAGCTGAAAGGTTACAAACAATCCAAAAGTGGAAGAAATCTATTAAACATAATCTGATCTAAAATGAATTTGCAAGAGTCAATCATTTTAAAATAGGTCAAAAATAGAAAAAGATACAATATTTTCCCTCATGGAAGACATTACATGCTAAAACAACAGAACACAATTGTATTCCAGAAAAATCCCCTGCTATTACTGTTGCTGAATAAAGTTTTAATGTGCAGTAACTGAGAAACAACAATAATGCTGTGTTAATTGGTTTTCACAACCAACCTTTGGGTTATAATATTGTCATCATGCTGCCTATAATAAAGAAATAGATCCATTATCTTAGAATTTAATGCCGTAATATTGAGTATTTAATATAGCCTCACCCTGGTCAGTTGAACTGCTAAATTCATCCTTAAACTATTCAGATTTCCTAGATAAGTAGGTTTTATTTGAAAATAAAACAAAAGCAAATATTTACTAAAGTCTCCATTTCTCTTTACATTTGTTTTTTCCCTTAACTTGTCACTATTTATCATATTAATCTCTTTATACACAAATGTTTCATTTGCTAAATTAAATATCATATAAATAAGTTTTTAAAATTCTTACTTCAAAAGAGCTCCTATATTATTAGCTTGTATAAAAAATTATTAAATCATCTTTTATGATTTGAATGAAAATTATGGCATCTGTCAGAACAGTTTGGGGCATGCTGTGTCATTACATATATATATATGTGTATATATATATACATATATATATATATATGTATATATATATATATTTGTTTTTGTTTTTCTTAATATTGATGTAGTTTGGAGTTTGAATGTCCCTCTTAGGCTTACATGTTATAGGCTTGGTAGGTAGGTTGATAGGTTGTGGAACTTTAAAGAGGTGGGGCCTCATAGGTAATCTTTAGGTCATTGAGTGAATGGCCTTAAAGGGAATTATGTAACTGTGATATCTTCAAAAACTTGTTTACTTCCCGGCTATGGTGTGAGTAGTTTTGTTTTACCATTCCATTCCACCATAATGTTCTTCCTTGCCATAGATCCAAAACAATGGGGTCAATTGATCATGAAATGAAACCAACAAAACTGGGAGCAGAAATAAAACTTTTTGTAAGTTGACTGCCTCAGGAATTTTGATAGCAATGGAATGCTGACTAACACAAAGACTGTAGCAATTTTAATTTGGCTAAATTTCCTTCATATTCAGTACTCTAAGAATTTCATTTCCAAATATGTATTCCAACTGGAGAAGTAGATGCTCATTTAGCAACAATACTTTTTTTAGAGTCACAGAGCCTACGTTCCTATGTTGGAAGTTTTTCTCTCATTCAGGCTTAGTTTATGCACAGGTTGAATGATCTGGGGACTGTTTCACTGTCCAGAATTGAAAACATTAAGAGAAGCACATATAATGTAAACTTCTTAATATTTACATTTAAGATATAATAAGCCATTATAAGTACTTTCTTTGTCTGGAGCTATATCATGTTTCCTACAACTTTTATAATATAACAATGCTGTTAGCATTTTCTGCAGAGGCTAATTGAAGAAATAGATTTTTTTCCCCATTAAATTTATTGGTACATTTTAGGTATAAAATACAGTTACATTCATCATTGGGATCTTGTACCATTACATGAATCTCTTGGTTCTTATGTTTTCCCCTTCCCTTGTCCTCCCTTCACCCCCTCCACTCTTCCCTATTTGCAAAGAACTTGTTTACATTTTTTTCCACTTCTCATATTTTTTGCTTTCCCTTTTTTCCTTTCCCCTACCCCTCCCAATTCCCTTGCTCTTTTAGACCTTTTCTTCCTGTTACACAATATCAGTTATACATTTTTTAAATTGCAATATTAAGATCTAGGAGACATTACCACAGATTTTACAGAATTTAAGAGGATATAGAAGGCATATTACAAAAATCTTTTTGGAAATAAATTTGACAACTTCTAAGAAGTACCTTGGAAGACAAATTAATGAAACTAACTCTGGAGGATATATAAAATTTGAATAGCAGCTATTAAGGAAAGTATATTCATAGCTTGAAAACCACCTATATGATAACAGCAGGCTCATAAACATTTTTACTGATAAATTATATCAAACAATTAAAGCAGAAAAAAGAAGGAACACTTCTCCCCTCATTTTAGGAAACCAACATTGTGCTAATCCTAAAACCGGATAAAGATAATAGAAGAAAAAAGTATGAACATAGATAGAAATTTGTTCAACAAAACAAACTCTTAGAAGTCAGATCTGGCAGTATGTAGAAAGTGGTTTTGTTATAGGGATGGCAGTGTTGGTTCAGCATTGGAAGATCCACCCCCAAAAGTCATCATTTTAACAGAGGAAAGGAAAAAGCCATATGATCCTGTCAGTAGTTGGAGAAAAAGTATTGAACTAAATTCTACAGCTGTTCATGGTAAAAGCTATCAGGAGACTGGGAGTGGAACAGAAACTTCTCAACAGATAAAAGACATGTACTCCATATTTCCAGCAAGAACACCTTATATGAATGGAGAAGATATAATGCTTTCTCCTTAAGGTGGGGAACAAGGGCAGATATGCTTACTTTTTATCTGTCCATTTAACTTTGAAACATAGTCCTCACCAAAATAGTCTGGCAATAAAATGACACAACTAGGATAGGATTGGCATGGCAGAAGCAAAATCTTTATATGTAGATGAAATGATCATCTACAGAGAAAATACTAAGAAGTCTCTAGGAGCCCCTAGAACTTGTACTTGAATTTAGCAGGATTAGAAAACACAAGGTATATACAAAAAATCAGGTCTGTGTATACTTGCTATAAATGAAGAATTGGATATTGAAATTTAAAAGTTATGTAGGAGTACAGAGGACCTAGAAAAGTTAAAAACAAAAACAAAAACAAAACCAGTGTTGGAAGACGTTTAGTACCTAATTTTAAGACTTCTTCTAAAGCTACAGTAATCAAGGCAGTGTTGCTGTAAGGAAAGACATATAGATCATTGGAATAAAACAGAGAATCTAGAAATAGAAGCACACATATATGGTCCACTGAGTTTTGAAAGATTATTTAACATTAGTATTTTTGAGAATATAAACTCAATTCAAGAGCCAAGGAAGAGATAGTGTTTTCAGCAAATGGCTCTAGAACACCTGGTATCTGTATATAAAAAATTTCCTCAACCCTTTATTTCCATACATGAAAATAACTTAAAGGGATCTATGAACATAAATAAGAAAGCCTAAAACTATAAAAGTTTAAGAAGAAATTATAAGGGAAAATACTTATCAATTCAGGGTAGGCAAGAACTATCTAGGATACAAAAAAATGATGTATAAAAGAAAATAATTGATAAATGAGATTCCATCAAAATTTAGAACTTTAAATGACATCATTAAAATGAAAAGTAGCCCTTAAACAGACCATATTTACAATCCATATAACCTATGAGCAGAATATATAAAGAATTCTTAGAGCTCATTAATAGACAACCCAATTAAAATGTAGACATAAGAAGATGATAAATAGCCAGTATAGCACAAAGAAAGATGTGCAACTCTAGAATTAGAAAAATATTCATCAGTACAATAGTAAGACTGAATTATACACTCATTAGGGAGATGAAGTCAAAAGTTTTAAAAGCCTTGTCATGACTTTTTCTTTTTGTTGGATTCTCCCCCTTTGCCTTTAATTTGTCACGCCCAGTGGATTCATTCTGCTGGGTTTCCTGGGGTTGTGATCCTCATTGTCTTTTCCTAGGGTATTGTCTAAAATTTTTTGGAGTGCTGGTTTGGCATTCATGAAGTTTCTGAGATGCTCTTTATCATGAAAATATCTTATTTCTCCATCAATTTTGAAAGATAGTTTTGCAGGGTACATCAATCTGGGTTGGAGGCTGTTTTCCTTTAGGGCTTGAAATACATCACTCCAAGCTCTTCTTGCCTTGAGGGTTTGCATTGAGAAGTCTGCTGTGATTCTGCTGGGCTTTCCTTTGTATGTGATTTGTTTCTTTTCTCTCACTGCTTGTAGAATTTTGTTCTTCTGTTGGATTTCTGGAATCCTAACTATTATATGCCTATGTGTATATATTTTTTTTTATCAAGGCTAGCTGGAGTCCTATATGCCTCACTTATCTGTATGTCAAGTTCTTTTCCCCTCCTTGGGAAGTTTTCTGTCATCACTTCTGTGAACAGTTTTTTTAATATCATCTGCACTCTCTCCTGTTTCTTGATTGACTCCAATCAGTCTTATGTTATTCTTCTTTGCATCGTCTAGCAGCTGCTGGATTGATTTCTTGTGTTCCCTTACAATTTTAAAGCAATTTTTTCTTTTCCTCCTCACTAATTGCAATCTTATCTTCTATATGTGAAATTCTATCCTCACATTGGTTCATTCTGCTGCACAGACTTTCGATGGAGTTTTTAATCTCTTGAAAATCTGTTTGTATCTGTTTTCTGGATTCCATTCGTTTCCTATGTTGGGATTCCATCATGTTCCCCAGATCCTCTATTTTTTTATCTGTGTCCCCTCTAGATTTATTAATCATGTCTTGCACCATGAGCAAAATCTTTGCTGTTATCTGAGTAATTATTTCTGATTTCATTTTTCCCAGATCCTCTTTTGTTGCCAGTTCAGAGAGTCCAGGTGATTGAGTATTAGATTGTTCCATCTCCTTTCCCTTTGGGGTTGCTGCAGATGATCTGGAAGTCTGTTTTTGAGGCTTGTTTATGTGTCTTCTCATTTCCATGATGGGGGTGCTTCTGTTGACCACACAGCTCACCTTCTCTGCCCTAGGAGCTTGGGATGGAGGCAGGGAGCTTCCTTCTGGGTGCTGGGACTGGCTGAGCTTCTCTGCCCTTAGAGCCTGGGATGGAGGCAGGGAGCTTCCTTCTGGGTGCTGGGACCAGCTGAGTTTCTCTGCCCTAGGAGCCTGGGATGGAGGGTGGGGGGCTTCCTTCAGGGTGCTGGGACCGGCTGAGCTTCTCTGCCCTAGGAGTGGTTTGTCAAAAAAATAGATTTTGAAAAAATAAAAATTCAAAGTAGCTCAAGGGCTCAGGAACCTCCAGAAAAAAAAAAATGAAACCTATGAAAGTA
Organism: Heterocephalus glaber; assembly: GCF_053883595.1. NCBI lineage: Eukaryota > Metazoa > Chordata > Mammalia > Rodentia > Bathyergidae > Heterocephalus > Heterocephalus glaber. The sequence continues at coordinate 28,382,769 of NW_028258372.1, forward strand.
TAAGGTTTGAAAACATAAGAACAGATAAAAAAATAGAATAAGCTTTCTTGACTGACCCTTTTGTTATCACAGTGAATGAAAAAGTGTAATTTTAATATAGAATACACAATCACAATAATGTTTATGAATAATTAGTAAATTCAGTGACAAGATTATTAATATATCCTGCTTTTGGTGTTTTGTTTCTCAAGGAAGATATAAAAATGACTTAGAACATGCATTCCAATATTAAGGTTTTCTTTACACATATTCTTCATTGTGAGCAATGTCATCTTTTTTGTGGCAAAGTGAGAATGAGTTCACATAGGTTCAAGAAAACTCATTTTACAACTCATCATAAAGCTTTTAAAGAATATTGCATAATGCTTAATAATGCCTCTAAGTTATTGGTTAAACAGATAGCATTAGATATGGGAACTTGTTTAAGTCTCTGTTCCTTAAAGGTCAAGAAATAAGTCCATTCAATCTATCAGACAGAGGATGTAATAGAGACAAGTGCCATCTGTTATCATAAGGGAATAAGTAATCTTTTAATTAAATGTTGAAATGCATCTTTTATTATCTTAAAAGCTCATTTGTTGGTCTCTAAAATAACTTGATATTTTCTACATAATAGAGCTTTTAAAAACATTGATCCCTTGTGATTTTGTAAAAAAAAATTTAGTAGAGCATCATAGAAAGAAGTCAAAGCAGTATTTTTCTTTCACATCTTAAAAAAATGCTTTTTCCCTTGTTCATATTTCTTGATTTTATATTTACTAAGATGTTTTTGAAATATACTCTGGACAATAAGATAAATATAGTACTTGTAGTTGTACATTTCATTCTTTCATATGTCATCACAAACAATTTATGGTTTATTAATGAAACACTAGGGTTCTGCTAGGAGCAGGCTTACTGCTCTTTAATGTGACTATATATGTAAATATAATGTTCTTGAAAAAATTAGCAGTGTTCACCAATTGAACATCCACTTATTTCATCACTTATGCTTATTGGCAACTTTCACCCAAGTCAAGCACCTCTCTCCCTATGACATTTGTGACCCATGTTATCATTAGTGAATAGTCAATTTGTATTTTTGATACCAATATTTGATCTAGGGGTCAATAGACATTAGATCCACGAGTAGCTGAAAGTCTTTAAAGTCTTTTGATTTATGTCAGGAGGTAATACTCTCTTCCTCGCTAGTATGATTTCAATATCATATATAACTACATATCTCTTCAGGTTATCTGAAGAAAGCTAATTTTCTTTGAATATTTTAGCTATCAGCATTAACCGTTTTAATGCAGACTCCATTATTCTTTCCTTCTGATAAAATTACATGTCTGTGTTCTGAAATTTTCTCTTTTCTTTTTACTAGTTAAGATAGTTAATAGAGTGAACATACTATTTCTAGGAAATTTAAAAATAACTGCTCACACCTTGTTCAATACAGTATTCTATTATAAATATTCATTTATTCAATAATAAATATTTATAATTTTAGAAAGTGTATTGTTTTGTGTATAAAGGCTACTTGAAGTCTATCCATTTGACTATACCTTAGCATTAAAGGTTTGAATCCTTTTAACTGAAAAGAGAATATTTTCATTGCTTTATGATTTTTTACAAGTTTATGAGTCTCTTCGACTGAAATCAACCCACTAAAATTATTTCTGTTGTAGTAAATTTAGACATACTTGAAGTCCAAAATGTTTTGACACAATTTTTTTCTATAATTATTTCTAATTTCTTAAAGTTGTAATTATAACTACTATAGATTTTAATATATAAAACTATTAATCTAGCCTGATGTTTGCTATTAAAAATAACAATACTGTAAAATGTTAAAACCATATTTTAGGCATATTTTTGTTAGTTAAAATTTATAATATTTTTCTTTTCTTCCATTTTAAATTTTATAAACATTTTCTATCTATAATACTGCATAATTAACATTCAAAAACATTTTAACGAATAAATATAATGATTTAAGAACAGAATGTTTTGATTAATTTGCACATACTCTGCGTTGTTTTAGGTTATGTACATTACTGTAATTATCAGTTATATTAATAAAGTTTCCTACCTTTCATAAAAGCCACCTAGCAAACCAAAATGTAGACTTTCCAGGAGTACTTAAGGTTACTGTTGTTGAGAATGTAAACAAAATTGATAAGTTTTAAAACTGCTCCTACTCTTGGATATTTTGTTTCTATAGGCGATGAGTAGGGGCCAGGGATGTAGTCCAGTGGCACAGCGCCTGCCTGGTAAGCATGAGGTCCTGAGTTTGATCCCTGATACAAAAAAAAAAAAAAAAATACCCTCTATAGGTGACGAGTAGAAAGTTCTAAAAAGTTGAATTAGATTTGTGTTCACAAAGATTAAAAATCAATTAATTAAGATGTGTTTATGAGACCTGGAGTCAAATGTGTATTTTCAAATTGTGGCTTTGTCAACTGCTGCTATAATCCAGGGAAATTTGTTTAACCTCACTGTACAAGAGGTTCCTTAACTGCACAACGGAATTTAAAGCTATTTAATTATAGAGTTTATGGGGTTGTCATGAGTGTCAGAAAAGAACCACACAAAGCATTTATTGTTAAATGTATATTTATCAGTCAATAATTTATTATTACTATGAGAAATATAAAAAGTACCACAGATATGATGGTAAAATAACATAAATTTATAATCTTAATGTTCTGTATGTCAGAAGGAAGTCTGGTGGACTTCTCACTGTATAAAAAACAAAATGTAAACCAGACATGCTGGCACATGCCTATAATCCCAGCACTTGGGAGGCTGAGGCAAGAGGATTGCTACAAATTTGAGGTGAGTCAGGACTACAAAGTAAGCTCAAAGACACCCTGAACTATGTAGCAAGATTCTCTCTCTCAAAAAAAATATAGTAATAATAATAATGCAAAGTGTAACACACACTTTCTTTCTGGAATGTCTAGAAAAATCCATGCCCTTACTTTTTCCAGCTAAGTTGTTTTTTTCTATCTTCAAAGACTTGATGGCTAGAGGAATCTTTATCATTTTATATCACTCTGAAACTTCGTTGGTCTGCCTACCCTTATACTTGGAGAATCTTTTGGTTGCTTTGAGTTGAACTGGGTTATGCAAAATAATCTTATTTTAAAGTCAAATTATTCTCTACCTTACTTCTACTTGAAACCATAATTTCATTGCCAACTAGCAGATTTATAGTTTTGAAAGGTTAACATTTGTAAACATTGTATTTTTTTGGAGATGGTACACATTATTTTGCCTCCCACAACCTGTGATATAAACAATTGATTAAAATTTAAACTGCGTCAATTGTAGTCTGTCAAACTATTTCAAAGAAAATTCAATATTTTTATGAAAATTCAAACAGAGGGAAAAAAATTGCAAAATGCATTTAGCTAGTGTCCACTAGGAAAGATTAGTTTTTTGGATATAATGTTCTAATGCCTACAGCATGTGTTAAATGCCTACAGCATTTACCTACAGCGAAAGTGCTTAATCCATGCTGAGAACTTGAGGGTATCATTCATTAGTCTCAATAACACAATCCTCATGTTTTCATTTCATGCACCTTAGCATTTTATTGAAATGTGCCCACTACCTTCCTCAGAAAATTTATCAAGACAAAAAAATGAATTGTTTCTGCTGTGCATCAATGTGTTGGAAATTTGATTATTATGACATTCACTACAAGCTTAACCAATTGTAGGTTTATTAGTGATACTAAATATGTTTGTTTAATGAAAAAAATTATAATAAATATAGTGGAGTAAGTAGGAGGTATTTACTCTGAATACTGTGGGGTTTTTTCTAATTCAGAGACCCCTACTTTAGGGTTCTTATGTGCTGCTTTGTTTTCTTTTTAATTATAAAGTTAGTTTTACATTTGTTTTTGTTGATTTTATTATTGCTACAATTGTTTCATAAGATCTTGGTAAAACGATCCTCAAAAACTTAATCTCAAACTTCTGAAATATCCCATCTTTTTAACATATTTGATTTCTCAAACTAGTAAAGTCTGAACTACAAGAAGCTCTCTATTTCCAGAAATTGGGCATAAAAGGCATAAAAAGACAGAATATATTTCCTGTTTTAATAAGGTGTGAGTCCACACTTAAACACTTTTAAAGCAAAGATTTCAAGTAAACAAGTTAACTGGCTCAACATACATCAGGAAATCAAGACCTATAAATTTTCATTCAGTGATTCAAACTTGACATGAATTTATTTCTAAATAATGCCTTTTCTTTTTTATTCCCTATTTATAACATTTGAAAATCAAAACAATTCAATTATATGACATCTGATTGAGGGTGATGTATTTTTTATTGCAGATAATAGCGAAAAGACAAGTGATAGCAATGGCCAACATTTAAGTACTTATCATTTGTTAGGAGTTCAGTTAAGTTTTTCACATGATTTAGCTCATTAGGGGAGGTAATAAATCCTATAAAGGAGGTTCTTTTATTATCTACATTTTATAGATGCAGAACCTGGGGTGGGAGAAGTCAAACCAATTTAAGCCAAGATTACACTGCTATAAATGATGGTGCTAGTGATTTAATACAGACAATATGATTGCAAACCCAGACCTACATAAGAATATTATTGTCTTCACAGAATGCTCTGTTGTTTTATTACATACTTCAAACAAACTAGGGCCGGAGATTTAGCTCAGGGTTCTGGCGCCTGCCTCGCAAGCACAAGGTCCCGAGTTCAATCTCCAGTACCAAAAAAAACCCCCCAAAACAAATAAACTAAAACACATTTATAAGTGAATTCATATTAATATCTCCACCTTTCTACAAATATTTTCCTTGATTAATAAAGGCACTATTAATTAGTATGTATTTGGTTGGCTGCATTTATGATGACTCGTTTTCTCATTTTTCCATGTTTTACTATCCATTGGTTAACTCTAACAGTATATCTAATGTAAAAATCAGGATAATTATTTCAAAGCTTTTCATATCAATAGATTTATAACTTATGATATTATGCATTTTAGCACAATAAAAAATCAATTAGTTCAACTTCCCTTATGCTTAATATCCAAAGAAATCGATATAATCTTTCAATTCTTTATTCATGTTACCCTTGAGGTGTTTTCTTTTTAGCAAACCAAGATGCGATTAAATATAATCATTTTCTCCAGTTTAAAAGCTCCTCCTGCATTTTTGCACCACTAGTGAATGCCCATGTGTTCATGTGTGGTGTTACACATAATTAAAGTTTGCATCATTTGGGGGAAGATAGTTTTAAATGTCTGTTTTCATTAATATTTAGTCTGAAATGTAAATTTAGGGCTCAGCCAAGAGCAAAGTTAAAAGGCTAGGTGATTTTTTTCTCTTATGTTTCAATTATTATTATTATTATTATTTCTTTTTTGGTACCGGTGATGGAACTCCGGTCCTTGTGCTTGCGCAGCAGGCGGCAAAACCACTGAGCTAAATCCCCAGTCCTCAATTATAATTTATTGAATGTCTTAAACTAAGTTAAGCAAACATATTACTCCATCTGTGACTAGAATGGTGAAGGAAAGATAGACCTAAATAAAATCATCACCAAAATTACCGAATTACAATAGAGGTCACATCTCTCAATTGCAGGGCACAGGCTATGCGAATATAGATAGGGGTGGTATAACTGGGGCAGTGACAAAGGCTTCCTGGAAAAACCAACATTCAACTCGTGTAACATTAAGAACATATTGCAGTTAAATGCAGAGGTCAGAGGAGAGCATTTCAGTTGCAAGCAAGGGGAATATGTCCTGTCACAGGTAGCATGAAGTGAGTGTTTTTGAAGTAATGGGGAATGGGAAGAAATATCATATGATCTGTAATATCTTAGAAGCAAATGGACATCACTGATGTATTGTAACTTGGTGATAAATCTGTTCACAGTTGTGTTTATGAAAGAACAATGTGATCGCTGCATAAGTAATTATCGAAGGTTTGTTAACAGTGTGTGCAAGAGAACACTACCCAATTGAGGCACCTGAAGCAACAAAAGCTCCATACCCAGAAGTCGATATCATCTTCAGTAGCTTTTTCAAAGCATTCTTGATCGCCCTTGCTCTTGGAAGAATTAATCAAATCTATAGTTGGGTATTTATTATATATTGTATAGATTCGCATCACAAGTATATGATTGGGGGTGGGCGGGAATTGAACTTGGGACCTTGCACTGGCCAGGCAGGCGCGGTGCCACTGAGCTACATCCAGGTCCACAAGTATATGATTTTACTGTATTAAAATACCTTATTCCTAGGGCTGGGGATTTGGCTCAGTGGTTCCACGGCCTGCCTCACAAGCGAAAGGTCCGGAGTTCGATCCCCAGTACAAAAAAAAAAGATAAAATAACTTATTCCTGTTTACCTGGCTATATGCCACAACATTACTGAAACCGGGGCTATATTATAATTTGTTTCTATCCTCTCTGCCCAACACAGCTTCACTCAGAACAAGCATAGAATAAAACATAGTAAAAAATGCTAACAAGCTAATCAAGAATGCACAAGAGACAGGTTTTGGATTAAATTTCACATTGTGCCAGTGGAAATTTTATGAATTCAAGAAAAGTGTTTCACAAAGTGTATGATCTGAGAAGACAGTGAAGATTTCAGCTTTACTGTAGAGTAGAAAAGAGGCAGCCAGGTTGGAAAAATCCCTTGCAATGAAACGAAAGTGAATAGCTAATAAGATAAATAGAAAATTTAAAAAGTATAATCAATGAAGTTCAAAGAGTTGATATTTTAAAAAAATTGTCAAATATTTCACAAGACAAAGTACTACAGAAAGAGCAAGGCACAGAATCTATGGACTGAAATTCATCTACTGATTTTGACAACCTGAAGGATGCTGCTATGTAGGATTTTCATTACCTGTCAGGTGTTGATGGATACAAGGTTTCATTCAGTTGAGGCGGGGCTGGAAAGGAAGAATTATGTAGAAAGAGAAGAAGAATAACAGAGTAATGGCTTTTTTCTCATTGCATTTTTAATTGACACACAAAAATGGCACAAATTCATTGTGCACAAAGATATATATATATATATGTATATGTATATGTATATACACACACATACATATTATATAATGATCAAAATGGGGTAATGAGGATATATATCATATAAAACATTTATCATTTCTTTTTGATGAAACACTCAAAACCTACTCTTCCCCCTACTTTGAAATATGTAATACATTGTATTAACTATATTTGGGAAATCCACTATGCAATAGAACGAAAGAACTTCTTCTATTTAACAGTAGCTTTGTACCCGTGGCGAACTTTTTTCAATTCCCCCATCCCTCTGCCCTCCTCAGTCTTGGGGAAAAGTTTTCTGTTTCCCCTCTGTAAGTCATTAACATTTTTAGATTCCATATGTGAGTAAGTCCCTGTAGTACTTGTCTTTCTGGGTCAGGTTTAGATCACTTAACATAATGTCCTTCATGGCTGCCCATATCATTAAAAATGATAGAATTTTACTTTATTTTATAGATGTATAGTTTTCCACTGTGTAATTATACCACACTTTCTTTACACATTTATCCAGTACTGGACACATAGATTGGTTCCATGTCTTGGCTATTGTGAACTGTCCTTTAGTCAACATGGGAATGTAAATGGCTCTTCAACATATTGACTTCACTTTTCCTAGATATTTCATTGTATCACTAGGCCATATCATTAACAATTTGTTCAATTGCCTTATTTTTTTCTTACTTTCTCATCAAAAGATATTGTTCCTTTTCTTCCTCATCTCTAGCATTTCTTACTTTTTTTTGGTTGTCATCATACTGAAGTGAAGTGATATTTTACTGTGATTTTGATTTGCTTTAACCTGCTGATAATTGATGATAGGTATTTTATATACCTGTTAATCACTTGTATGTATTCTTCTAAAAAATATCTATTTAGTAATTTTCTCTATTGTAATTGAATAATATGACCAAAAGAACAAAATAGAGTCTAGAAATTAATTCATATATCAATATCAACAATCAACCAATTTTTACCAAAGGCAACAAAAATGCACATCAGGGAAAAGGTCATCTTCCATAAATGGTGCTGCCAAAAGTATATACACATGGAGAGGAATGAAACTAGATCCCTACCTTTCAACATTTGCAGAAATCAACTCAAAATGGACTAAAGACCTTAATATAAGACCTGAAACTGTGACACTATTAGAAGAAACCTCAGGGGGCCAACTTTATGATATTAGGCTAGGAAAGGAGGCTTTTTTTTTTTAAGTGTATGTAAGACCCCAAATCTCAGACAACAAAAACAAAAATACAAAAGTAGAAGCACATAAAGCTAAAACTTCACTATTCAATAAAGGATAAAATTAATGGATCAAAGAGATAAGCAGAGAGTGGGAGAAAATACTTCCGAACCATACATTCATCATAGAGGTTAACACCCAGAATACATAAGGAAGTGAAAAATTCAGTAGCCAACTAAGAGAAAAGAGTAATATTTTTAAATGTAACTCTACTTTTGTTTTATCCAAGTATTGATATTTCTGTATAGGGTTTCAGTGACCTTCAGGAAAGATGTTTGTGCATGTTTACATTTCTAGAAGAAAACAGAGGAATATTAAAGAAGATATTTTAAGTAGAAATCATATATTAATAAATAAATGATTTCTAAGTATTTGTGGGAGATTCTAGATATCTTTTTATTATTAATTTGTTTTGTCTCAGTTATGGTCTCTAAAGAGAAAAATTTATATTCTTTTAATTTGAGTCTTCTTTTATGGGTGAAAATATACTTACATTGGTGAATTTTCTTTGGCCATTTGAAAAGTGTACTACATTGTACTCTACTTGATTGAGTGTTCTATAAACTTCATGTATTGTAAGCTTGGTCAATGGTAATATTTATGTGGTTTACTTCCTTAGTATTTTTGTAATTATTTTATTGATTACTGTGAGACATACTGGTAATTCTACAATTATATTTGGCAACTTGTAATTTTATCTGTCACTACATTTTTCTTTCTGAATTTTGAATCTCTCCTAAGTATAAGTACATTTAAGAATATATTCTTGGTGAAATGATCACTTTATTATTATTTAATCTCTTTCCTTACTCCTGTTAATATGTCTGTTCTAAAGTTCACTTTTTTGATATTAATGTTACTAGTCTATTTTTATCTTAATTGTATTTTGCATAAGTTTTCCTTTGTTTTATTTATAACACATATGCATATATTGGTGCATTTATGTATTAATTATTTATCTGTCTATTCAACATCATTACTGTCATCATTGTCATCTGGCTTTGGCAATATAATTTGTTTAGGATAAGATAGCCTTCTTTTTTTTTGGTACTGGGGATCGAACTCAGGACCTTGAGCTTGTGGCAGCACCACTGAGCTAAATCCCCACCCCCAAGATAGCCTTCTTATAGACAGTAGATAGTAGGGCTTTATTTCCTTTACTCTATTTGACAATTTTTTTCTTTTAACTACTTTTAGACATTTCCATTTGTTATTGTTTTTAACATTGTTGATTTTAAAATTTTACATTTTCATTTCCTTCATGTTTTTCTCATTTTTAATTCTCCTGTTTATCTTAGCTATTATGTATTTATTATAAATGTGCTTTATTTCCAATAATAATTTCTTGTTATATTGCATTTTAATATTTTATCTAGTTCTTATTGCAGGATTAAAAACATGCATCTCAAATTAATTGTAACATGATCAAAAGTAATAAAACATTTTACTTCTACTATAAAATCCTTAAAATAGTATATTCTCAATTTCCCCTCTCTTTTATATTTTTGTTATATATTTCACTTTTATACACACTATGAACACATAGTACACATCTAATCTTTCCTTAGACAGGTAAGTTTGCAATGATAGAAAGCTGTATAGAAATTTTATATTTATCTTTTCACGTCATTTCGGTGTTCTTAATTTCTTTGTCTGCATCTATAGTCCCATCACAACACTTTATAGCTGTAGAATTCTTTTACAGAGCTTATTTGGGAAAAAATATTTTAGTTTTTTGAAAATTATTTTTCTTTTTTGTCATTTTTTAATGTACTATTTAGTTACAGAGTGTTAACCTCATCATTTTTAATTTTGTTGTGGTTGTGGTTGTTGTTCTTTCAGTGCTTAATGGATATTACTGACCCCTCCGCTTCTCATTCCTAGTTTTTGACAAGAAGCCTCCTATGGTCTTTACTGGCTCCCTATATGTAATGTGCAGGGGTTTTTTGCTAGATGTCTTCAAGATTTTGTCTTCATCACTGATTTTTTTCTGCAGTTGGAATATCATCATCAGGTCTGTTTATTCTGCTTGAAGTTCCCTGAGTGTCTTAGATATTTGATTTTGTGACAGTTTATTTTAGAAAAACTTTAGATATTATCTGGGTAAATACTAATCTTACCCCAGGCTCCCTCTTTGCTTCTGAATTTCAGTGAAGCATATATTACAATAATAATGTGCTCATTCTGTTTTTTCTTATTTTTTCACGTTTTTGTGTATGTGATTTGATGAATTGACCTTCAACATTAATTATTTTTTTAACTTGTCTATTCAGAATCATTTGCTGTGCCCAGGCAAGGAAACCTTCATCTCTGTGTTGAACTCTGTCAAAATTTCTATTTGAGGCTTTGCTAAAGCCTAAATCATTTTCTTAAAAATTTCCATCTGATTTTAATGTCCATTTTATATAGAGATTTTATTATATTTCTCTTACTTAAATAGAAATTTAATTTTTCTTGTGACCGTATTAGAACTTTTTTCTCTTTATTGCCTTGTCTCTTTAAAACGTGTAACTTTTCACCTTCATATTGTATGTCATATACTTCTTAATTGAGGTCTTTAAATGTTTTGTTGGCAAGCAGAGACTGAAACAAAATTCATTTCTATATATTATCACACATCTTTTTCATGTGTCTCTTGTGTGTGGGAAAAGTAAATTAAATATGATTGCTTTATATTTGGTTTTTTATATCATTTTGACTGCCCTCAGTGGATCTCAGGCTTCAAATCGCACCATCCCTGTTTTGTAATGTTGAAACTGCTTTGGCATTTCTACTTCCATACTTCTGTCTTACCTTTTCTCCTGTGCCTCAGAAGTATTCCTCTCTGTACTCTTGCTTCTTATCCTGCAATAGATCGCTGCTACCTACATTTGGCTGTTTGCTGGGCTGGTGACTGGAGGAGTTGTCTGGGCTTCATTGTTGAGGTTCAGCCCAAGTCCCAGTTGAGCACTGTGTTCCTAAGCCTCCAGGGTGGGATCATGTCGACAATCTTATTAGACTTCTACCAACAGGCATTTCTGAGAATGTATAGTCTGGAAGTTTTCTTATGGAATCTCAAGAATCACTGTTTGAATTTTTTTTTTTTTAATGCACTTGTTACTGTGTATCACCTTCCTTCAGAAACAGTCTGTAAGATGAAAGGCAGAACTCTCTACAGCTCTGAACAAGAGACAGCTGGCAGCAGTGCCACATCAGGTATTGTACTCTGAGACAGAATATGAAAAACAGAATTACACAGGACACCTTATATATGGCAAATGGCATAAATAATCAAGGCTGAACAAATTTGTTATGGATTCACTATTTTGAATATTGTCCCATAGTGTCTAGGACTAGGGACTCTCCCTGACCCCAAAGTATTTAGGACAGTTTAATAATGGCTCAGAGATTAGGATCTTAGTTATGGAAATGGTGAATTTGATCAGCTGCTCAACAGGAAATTTGAACTGTGCCTAGACAGAACCTAAAACCCTAGGTTAAGACATTAAAACAAAATAATGAAAAAAAAATACCCTGTGTTACACAAGAGTCTTTTTAAAAATATAATTCTTAAAGGCCAGGCATGAAAAGTACAGGATAAAGCTTTAAAAAATAGAGGAGCAGGAATTGAGGGGAAAAAAAGATTCCAAAATTTAAAGCTAGATACAGAAAGATTTCCTCATAGATTAGACATGGAATACAAAATAATGGAGGTCAGTGATGAACTCAACAATGGTCTAAGCGATTAATTAAGAAAGGTGGCCCTGTCATCAGATTCAGGAGCTGAATGTATGTGTAGTAGTGGCTGTATGTATAGAATATGATTTATGAATTAAACTGATTGTTTAGTTTTGAAATACTGATTCTGAGATATTAATATAGATTGTTTACATGGTTCTAGAGTTTGGGAGAGATCTGGGTCAAAGCTGTAAATTATTTGCATGCAGATTATGTTTAAAATCACAAACTGAGTTTGATCACCAAAATTGAAATGTGAGATAGAGAAAAAAGAGAAAGGGCAGAAGCCTGTGATTATCTTCTGGCTGGATGGTGAAGGAAAACGTATTTTTATTAGTCCAGAAAGAAAGAGAAATTTCGTGAGGATTGGAGTGTACTAGAAGCAAAAGTACTGATGTAATGTCTTAGAAACCAAATGAAGGAAAAATTATCAAGAAAGAAGGATTATAAATAAGGATTATAAATTTTGATTACTTATGATTGGAATTAGCTAAGTGGAAGAAGTATTGATCTTTATATGAAAATTATATTAAAGTGTTGTGTATAAAATGGAAATCAAAAGTGTAGAAACAAAAAATTGAAGACAGGATATAACTTTTTTGTGTTTATTTGTTTATTAGTTTTCTTAGTTTGCTCTTTGGTTTTAAGATGGGAGAAGTACCAGCATGTCTGTACTGATGAAAATGATCATCGAAGTGAAAACAACTTGATGCAAGAAAAGAGGAAATTTCAGAATTCTGGTATTAGTGTAGTCATGCAGAAGTGAGAATTGGTAGATGAATTGAGGGAAGTTACAAGTAAGTAAAATGAAAAGAACATCTATGCTAACCCTGGCAAATGGTTAGGATGAAGAAAGTGGCAGGGAAAATAAGGTGTAATCCAGCATTGGACAGGATTGACAAGAAAAAGATACAAAAATGAGGTTCCTGGATGTATATATTGAAATTGTCAAAATTTAAAATCAATGAGAATGAAAGTGAAAATGAGCCCTGAGGTAAAATTCTTTACAAGTGAGAGAGAATAATACAATATTGGTGAATTATAAAATTAATGAAGAATTGAGAAAATGGCAAAGAGATTGGCAAATGATCATATCAGAGTCAATATTCACCTAGGCAAATCCTAGCAAACTGAATTGAGCAGCATATAATCAAGATCATTCACCAAGATCAAGAAGGACTTAGCCCAAGGATGCAAGTATAGTATAATATGCAAGTCAGTATGATATATCACATTAACAGAGAGAGGGACAAAAACAATGACAATTTAATTGACATAAAAAGCATTTACCAATACTCAATATCCCTTTCATATAAAAACCCTCAACAATTTAAGTAGGGAACATATAAACATAATACAGCCTACATAGGACAAACCTATAACATCATACTAAATGGGCAAAAGTTAAAATGGTTCCCCTGAAATCTGGAACAGTATCTTAATGATCTATTTTACCACTTTTATTTCATTTGCTGCCAGAAGTTCTAGCCAGAATAACTAAGGAGGACAAAGAAAGACCACCTAAACATGAAACTAAGACAAATTATTCCTTCTTGAAGATGACATTATTTTATGTATAAAATACCTCAAGATCTTCATCACCAAAAACTTAGAAGTAAAGAAGTCAGTAAAATTGTGTGATCTGCAGTGAACATCAATAGACAGGAGGTAAGGATGATATGCAAGATTTTTTATTTGTTTTTTTATGCAATTGAAAAAGGTTTTGTGTAGAAGATGGAGTAATAAAGTTTTAGCATGCAGGGGATTTATATACATGTAAGAAAATAAAAAAGTCTCACTTCAGTGAGTCTTAATATGTTATAACTCAGACTGTTTTAGAAACAAAATTCTGAAATATTTTAGTTCAATAAAAAATACTGTGTTAAAACTCCCTTCAGATTGTGTAGTAGGATGACTTGAATATCAAATCACTGATTTATCAGTCTAAAGGGGAAAACATAGAAATCTCAATGAGAAAAATTTTCAATGAAATTTTCAGTTACATGATATGGACAGCTAGCGACTAGTTATTTAATAATGCATGTTGATTTATAAATGTGCATATATACAGAAAGCCAATGCATTGAAATAACCAAGCAATAGAAACAAACAATAAGTTTGATCTCCAGATGTGAAACTTACTTGAAGAATGGTCCCCTAAGGGTCTACACAATATTGTTAATTTTTAAAACGTGTGACACCATCTTTGTTGCTTCAAGTTCAAAGAATTTTTGTAAATCCAATTATAAAGTGGCATAGCTGCTTATGATTGATCATATTTACTTGGTTCACTTTAGATGACTTATATAACCAAGAGATCCATAATTTATTTTATTCCAAGATTTTAAACTTTCATCTAAATAGCTGAGTCATTACTTTTACTCCTCCAAGGCCATTGTTTCTAAAATGGTAAACTGGTAAATATTGTGTATCCGAGACATCAGGCTGAAAAACTTGTCAAAGAAACAAGACTTCCAACTCTCAAACTGTTCCAGTTCACTGACTGAATTCATGGACTAAACAATTTGAGCATAGGTCAGAGTACTACTGTCATTTTTCACAACAAGTTCTACCACTGTGCTTACTCAGTGGTAATGCCTACAAGAAACGGCTGGAGCTGACTTGATACAAAGTGCATGTGGAAGAAAATGAAAAGTTGTATGTAGCCGAGAGTTGAATAGGTATGTGTCAATGTACCTGTTGGTACTAATGAAATAATTTCTATGTAGTGGATGATCTACTAACTATCTCAGAAAATGTGAGTTTTCAGAAAAGCAGCAGGGATGTAAGTACAATATGACCACAGGTATCAAAAAGAAAAATTGAAAAGTAATCTTTTATTGTATATCATAATGTTTTATAGATAACTCCATAGGAAAGCAGAGAGTATCAAATCGTATAAATGAACATATATCACAACTTATGAAGGTGATATTTTCCTTCACATTATGTTTTCTTTATGAGAAACTATTATACAGATAAATTTAAGTTCTAAATTATTAAATTAAGATTTGTTCTTTTTGTCTTTTTGAAGTAAAGAATGAGTGAAATGTTGATGTAAATATAAGAATTATATCATTAAGATACATAAATACATCATTATATAGCCTGAAAAATTTGTGAGGTCAGATGCTATGAACATTTTCTTCATTATAGTTTATTCAGAGTTAGAAATTTATTTGTAATAGTATTAATGAATGAGAAAATGATAAATCCAATGAAACAATGGTGAGTAAAAGTGAATCACTTAGTACATTTTATTTCCTTATTGCATGATTAAAAATATTCCTTAATGACCAAGAAAAAGCCATGAATTCATATACAGTGCTACCTTGGTTTATGAATTTAATGTGTTTTACCTTTCTGGGAAAAATGGTTGTGTTTGTGTTTGTGTGGGTAAGATAGCCCCGGTCATGTTTGTCACCCAGTTTGGAGTTTACAAACAGAAGTGAGATTTTGCCAAATGTTTCTGTTTGCAAACCTTTGCAAACAGATGCATTTGGGAACTGAGGTGTGACTGTACTTATGATCTTTTGTTTTGGTTCACTAAAATAGTGGATAGAAACAAAGGTTGAATTCTTCATCCAAATTTCCTGCTGGATCCACTATTTGGCATAATAAATTTTTCTAATGAAGTCTTACATTATATCCAATTATTTACTGTGAAGCATTTTATCACAATTTAATTTTGGTAAATAGCTAGTCAGTACCTCTCTCTCCATTAAACTCTATGCTCCATGAAGGCAAAATAATTTGTCGCACAATTTTATTTCCAGCACATACAAGGAAAAATAGACCTATATAGGAACATCAATAAATATTTCATGAAGGTCTCAATGACTAACAAAAAAAGAATGAATTAAGCTACCTGTTACGGTTTATATCTAGATGTCCCCTCAAAAACTCACAGGCTCATAGGCTGACTTCTGAAACTTTGGATTATGTGGGTGTTATAGCTGACTTGCTGTTGAATTTGGCTGGAAATGGTGGGAAACTGGGGGTCTGACCTAAAAGTGTCTCTGCCTCTCTTTCTCTCCCTCCCTCCCTCTTCTATTCCCTATGCTGTAAGGCCACTCTCCTCTACCATTACCCTCTGCCATATCACCTTTCCATGGTGCCAGCTGACCGTGGACTTCTATAAACTGTGAACCAAAATAAACTTCTCATTTCTTAAGTTGGGCATGTCAGGTATTTTGTCCCTTCAAAAGAGAAGTGACTATATCAGAGCATTTCAAAAGCCCTTGGAACTGGTTCTTGGGTGGAGTTTGGAAAGGTTTGGAGGTGTCAGCTAAAGAAGCAACCCTACAATGGTGTGAGCTAAGCTTGATGGGAGATAAAATCAAGAGCTGAAGGTTGCAATTGGGAATAAAAATTATATTGGCAGTTAGACTCTAGTCCATGTACGCTATTCTCTAGCAGAAAATTTGTATACATTTTTTCATCTCTTGAGACTTTGTAGGAGACTGGGATTGAGAGTAGTTGACTAATCTGTCTGAGGAAATTTCAGGGCAACTGTCTTAGTTTTCTTGTTTCTGAGACAAAATACCCAATATCCAAAGTTTAAGGAGGAAAGTTTTATTTAGGTCAAAGTTTGTAGAAGTTTTAGTCCATAATCAGTTGGCTCCAATGCAGGCCAGAGTCACAGAGAAGAAACAGTTCATGGTGGGCAGAAAGTAGCAAAATAACAAGGGACAGCCATGGCTCTTTCTATCCCTTATATCTTATCCAGGCTACTTAGGGTGAGTAACACTCACACCATTAATCCTAGTGCCCTTGATCCTAGCCTTGAACCATGCATCAATATGAGCATCACATACTCTAGATCCAGCCACCTCTGAAAAAGCCTACATGAGGTTTTGAGGGGGAGATTTATACACAAGCCACAACAGCAACTTAGCATGATAGCTATGACATGGATATTGTTGGGGCCTTTTAATGAGGTTTATGTGGACAACCAAGAGCAAAAAGCCTGTTGTAAAATGTTTCAGTTTTGCCAGAAAGAAAGAGCCTGTAAATATGGAAGAGAGCTTTGGTTTTGAAAATATTAACATTAAAAAGAAGACAGGCTCTTTTGATTAGGACAGTAGGAAATTGGCTTAAGCACATGTTAGAAATCACCAAGGTTTCACTCTTTGAAGGCTCAAAATTGCAAAGGTGAAATATATTGCTTGAAAAGAGAGTCTCAGGGCATCATGCTCTAGAATGGTGGGCTACAGCATTGGTTCCCCAAAATTTGGTTCACAGTGCTCAACCATTCAAACATTTGAAGGCCTCTAAAGCCATGTAACAAATACACCCAGCTATTCCTCAAGCTGGTAGCAGATCTGAGTGTCATCCATGTGGTGTTGGTTTAACAGGCAGGCAGAGTTTTAGGGTCAGAAAGGTTTCTACCCACGTTTCAGAAGAAAACTTGTAAGGTCAGGCACTGTGTCCATGAGAGGGCAGAATGTGAATTGAGTCAAAAGTGAAGTGGAGGAATCAGAAATCTGGAGAAGCCAGCAACATGTAATGTTTGACAAAAGCCACAAGGAGTGAGAAATTTCAGTCCAAGAGAGAAGCAATGAGAACTTCAACCACTGTCGATGCCATAGGGACAGGGTTGCCCAAGCCCATTGGAGTTGAAATCTTACCACATCTTGCCCTGGGTTCGAGACATGTAGCCATAGGATTTAATGGTTGCATTGCTGGGCTTTATTCTTGCATTAGTCCAATTCCTTTCTATCCACCTATTCCTCTTTTTTTGCAATGGGAATGTTTACTCTGTATGTGTCATTATACTTCTTTGTGTTTAAATTTCTTTATGATTTTTTTTTTTTTTGGTACCAGGGATCGAACGCGGGTCCTTGCACTTGCAAGGCAGGCACTGAAACCACTGAGCTAAATCCCCGGTCCTAAATTTCTTTATGATTTTTATAGGGACTCACAACTAAGCGTTTGCTTTGAGTCTCACAAAAGACTTTGGATTTGGACTTTTCAGCAATGCTGAAGCTGTTGAAATTTTGATTCTGAGCAATGGATTAAATTTTGCACAAAAAGGTACATGTGTGTCTTTTGCGGGTTAGGCAGATTGTTATAGTTTATATTTATATAGTCCCTCAAAGCCTCACTTGGACACAGGCAGGATTTTTGTAAGGTGATTGGATTGTGAGGGTATTATTGCTTGACCTGCTACTAGGATGTGGGTTCTGGTCAGGTTAGTGGGGGCATGACCTGGAGGAGTACCTCTCCCTTCCTGTTGCTCTCTTTACTCTCTCTCTCTCTCTCTCTCTCTCTGCATTCTGTCTACCAATCTGTGAGCAACTGTCTTCTGTCATGACCCTCAGCTATTACCGACATCTTGGAGCCAGCTGACTATGGGCTGAAAGTTCTACAAACTGTGTGGAAAAATGAACCTTTCTTCCTCTAATTTGTTTGCATCAGGGATTTTATCCCAGAGACAAGGAAAGTAATCAATACCTTACTATAGAGCACTAAGAGCATTTTCCCACAACAAGAAAACCTATATGATTTCCCTCTGTGGCAGTATAAAACATACTGATGTTTCTGAGGTTTTGCTTAAAGCCCCTAAAGGGATAAAAAATGGAGAACTAAAAAGAAATGGAGGAAATAGAAAATCATCAGTAGAATATGACAGTCGTTATTACTATAAACAAGATCAACAGTACTAATGCATCCTAAAATTGATGAAAAATTAAGAGAGAAGGGCTCTTACGCTATTGAATAGGAAGACAATCATAGATGCTTTTCTTTTAACATTATATTGCCTAGGAAACAAAATCATAAGGATGTTCAGTGTTGTAGTTGTACAGTAAAACATGCCACAAATCAACAAAATGTGTTAAAGAATCTACTTACAAAATAGTAAATCAAATACAGTTTTGTGTCTCGACAGTTTTGTGTCTGTTGCCTTTGCAGAAAGGGGGGAAATATTTACTATATTCTCTATTATTCCATCATCTTTCTTTGACTTTAAAGAGAGTGTCTCTAGAAGATGGTAGCATCTTATAGTAGAAATAAATTAGATACCTGTATGCTGAAATTATTTATTAATTCTGAGAATAATTTCTTTTTGTTCAGAGATACTGCCTTTTGCTTTTAAGTTAAATAATGCTTTACTTGAATCATAACTGGATGCCTAAAAAAATTGACACTCAATTTCAACAAAGTTAAACTTGTCTCCAACGCATCAATATCGACCATTGTGAAAGTGCCCATACTGAAGGTTTAAGAAACTCATAGTGAGAGACGAATGATAATTACCTGCCATGAAATCATGAGACTTCAACTTTTCTTCTTCTTGCTGCATTGTAACTTATGCCAAATAATTGGTACCATTCACAGAAACAACAAGCTAATTTCCCTTTGCTTCTTCTTAATTCACAATATTCATATTCTTCAAAAGGAAATGTAACAATGTGTCTATCACTTAAAATAAATTACCAGATGATTTATAAAAATAGTAAAAGAGAAATATGGAATACATTTCAGAATGGTACAGGTTAATGTATCCATCCAACTTTGTAATTTCCTAAGATAAATTTTGTATTTAGTTTTACGGAATCAATAATATAATCTTTTTGTTATCCTTATGAAAGTTAATCTGATTACCTGGAGAGAAACCATATACAAGGGATCAATAAACAAGTATAAACTAGACAATTTCCTATTAGCTCAATCTATAAAAGTAATAAAAATTTTGATTTGATATGTTTAAGGAAAAATGAGGAGATACTACCAAAGATGAAAGGGAGAAGCTCATAAAAATTTGAATTGGTTAAAAAAAGGAGTGAGAGATAACTAGGATAATTGATGTGGGAAAGGGATACATCCCATAACATTGATGAAACAAGCACGAGTCAATCATGCTAGCACATGCCTGTAACCCCAGTACTCGGGAGGCTGAGGTAGGAGGATCACTATGAGTTCTTGGCCAGCTGGACTACCTAATGAGTTCAAGGCAAGCCTCAACTAGATAGTGAGACCCTGTCTCAAAAAAAAAAAAAAATGTCAGGCCAAGGTGAACATTACAGTCTTGTGTAAGACTTTGTAAGTCTGAAAGCCAGGAAAGGCTATGATATAATTAAAGAATACAAATGAAAAGTAGGAAAAGGAAGCCATTGTAGCAATAAGATGAGACATAATAAGGAATAGATGCAGTAAAAATGGAGAAGAGTTGAGCTACACATTTCAGATTGTACAGATGGAATAAAAAAAGCAGGAATCAAGCTTGTTGGAGCCATTAGTTGGAACCATTGTTTTATGTAGTATTATTATTTATTTAAGGGAAAATAACAGTGGAAGGAGCAAGCTTGATTTTTTAAAGCGTGTGAAGAGAAACAATGTATCATTATGATTAGAATCCAATTAGAGCTATTTATTTTGTAGTTAAACATACAAGATGAGTGTAGAGCAAGAAATACAATCTATTAAAATTATACATAAAAATTTTATATTCACATTGTACCTATATATGTATGATCCACAAATAAAACAGAGCTTTGAAACATTGTGAGATATGAGATCCTATATATGTATATCATACATATTTAGACATTTACATAGATAAGTATATGTAAACATTTATATATAGTGTATATATATATAAATATATATGTTAACACAAAAATATATAATGAAATTGATTGAGATTACCCTAGAATAAACCTTAGATTAAGAAGAGGAAAATGAAGATGAAACACTTGCTTCTATAACAATTCTCACTGGAGATAACCATAATAAACTAAAATACCCAGAAAATTAATAAGAATATAACATTATTCATCAATATAGTGACCATAATCACATTTCTTTCATCTGGATTA
Organism: Heterocephalus glaber; assembly: GCF_053883595.1. Classification (NCBI taxonomy): domain Eukaryota; kingdom Metazoa; phylum Chordata; class Mammalia; order Rodentia; family Bathyergidae; genus Heterocephalus; species Heterocephalus glaber. The sequence goes on from NW_028258372.1 coordinate 28,403,598, forward strand.
GTATCACATATTGCATCTAGGTATTTTGTCTCTTTGATCTCCTTTCCCTATTAAATTGAGAAAAAGAGCTCTATGGACAAATTTTGAACAAATTTCAGAACATACCTTTTAATAGATCAATGCAAAAAATGTATAATATGTAATCTTTTACATAAGAAAGAAAAGGAAAAAGCAACACATATTTGGAAAACACACATACTTGCTCATGTGTGGAAAATTATATAAAATAAAGAGAAACCAGAAAGTAAAAAACCTACACAGATGGGCTGGAAAGAATGTGTTGACAAAATCCAAAAATGGAAATGGAATAGAAAAGATATGGTTAATGTGATATTTCTCTATATATGACTTTTTATGACGTATAAATCTAAAAGAAACAATGTTTTGCCTAATGAAAAATATCAATAAATTTTAAAAATCAACCACAGTGTAATGAGGATGACAAAATAGATGCGGCACTAACAAATGAATTATGCTCTATTGTGGATAGATAATAGGATCATATGACAAAAGGAGACATTTAACATTTCTGAAATCAATACATATTTTGTGCTAAAATTAAGAATAAAATTTAAAATTATGAATGTGATTTCAGCACAATTTACATGAGCTAACCTTGAATTACTGTTAATTAAAATCTCAATGTTCATGGTATGTCAGAAGCTTGTAGATGGTACTGTACTTGCAAAAACAGTACTTATACACTCCCAGATCAAACATTCAGTATAATTAAGTTCATTAGGGTTTAATAAGTATAAAGAAATAGCTCTGAAGTTAAAATAAGGCAGGCATCTAGAACATCTTTACACACTGACCGAGAGACTATTTAAGTCTCAATAAGGACTATGAGTACAGATAGCTTTTGGCATTTGGTATTTAAAATTACTAATTGAGGATCCATGAATAAAACAGAGCCTTGGGGCACTGTGAGATATGAGATCCCATAAGAGCTGGTGACAAACAATGACAGAATAAACATCATGTAGGAAGAGTATTCTGGACCCATTCATGTGTACTTGACATGCATTCATCTGAATGCACTTTGTGCTAAGCAGTGCTTCAGAATCTGTTTGCACAGAAAAACCACTTTATGCTACTAACACTGAGATTTCTTACTGAAGATTTTAAGTTACTTTCAAAAAATATATTGCAGCATATTGTTTAGTTTCACACAAAGTGAAATAAGTTTTTTTTGTTTACACAGAACACTTTGTACAAGCTGTACAGAAAACTCTGAATATATTTTTAATTTGAACATTACTCTAAATGAATGGAGAATTTTCTCAAACTTAAATGAGAACATTATTTTATATGTCAGTTGCTTACTGAAAAAATTTAATTTTGTATGACTTTGTATGAAGTAATTTTCTTTCCTGCTCTTTCATTTTTGTTTTAATCAAACTAGAAAAAGAAATCATGATTTAAAAATATACTAACAAGAAATCAATTGGTTTCAATAATAAAAGTGACATCCAATTTAGTTTTTTTCTCTTGTGAGAAAAAACATATACAATTGAATACATCTTCTATTCATAAGATGATAGAAATTTTTTATTTAAGAGTAAAATATTGTCAAATGATAAAATATTGTAGTTTTTTCTTCTTTAAAAAGTAGAGACAACTTCCCTTTAACACAATCTTCAAATGGCAAAGCTTGCTCCTACAAATTCTTTGAAGTTATCTTGGAATGAGGATATTTCTGTCAATTATTTCAAATTTGAAGATATTATTATCCATTTCAAAATGCTCATTCTACTCAAAGATCAGGAAGACCTACCTTGACAGCGGTAGTCTGGCATTTGAATCTTCTTTTTACTGTCTTCCACTACTTCCAAGCAATTTTCTAACTCTACTAGCCATAGTTTGCTCTATACCAACTTCACTTTTTTCAAGAGCAGTACTTCATAGATGTTATGCTTATTTCTAAGATCAATATAGTATCATGTTTCAGCCTAGATTTGAATACCATCTTTATTCAAATTCCAAGTTTCTGAGCAATATCCACAAATACTTTAAATTCAATTCTACAACTCTGAAAATGGAAAACGTAATAATAGCATGTACTTCATGAGTTATCCTGTGGTTCACTGAGATAATATAATTAGTGTTTAGTAATATCTCAGTCAGATAAAGTAAAATTTTTCTTAAAGCATATACAGAAAAATATATTGTAAACTTGTACAATCACCATGGAAATCAGTATGGAGATTCCTCAAAACTAAACCTAGAAATTTCTTCCTGAAGAGCTAAGGACATTATGATACAGTAATATATGCATATCCATGTTTATACCAACACTATTCATAATAAGTAAGTCTTTGAAGCAGCCTATGTGTCTGTCAACAGATGAATGGATAAAAAAATATGGTGTTTACACAAAATGGAGAGCTACGCTTCTGTAAAGAAAGATAAACTTGAGTTATTTGTAGGAAAATGGATGTATTGGGAGACCTTTATATTAAGTGAAATAAATAAGACACACAAGCTTAGATATCATATGATTTCCTTTTGTGAAAGATGTAAATTATAAATAAAGGGCACAATAAAAATACACAATAAGAAGTAGGAAGATGAATTTTTCTCAAAGGGGAAGGAGATCAAGAGATAGAGGAAGTAGAGAGAGGAGGAAAGGGGGATAAAAATAAGAATTAAGATGTGTTATGTATATCTACAAACTCCATACAAGGAATGTAAACATTATTTGCTGCAAACATATACTAATAAAAAAGATATTCAAAGGTAGAGAAAAATATATTTAAAATGTGACTAACAATGCATGCATATTTCATATTGAAACATTATGGGTATTTTTAATTGAATGATATAGAAAACTACTGTGATAATTTGATCAAGTCATCAAGACTGTAAACAAGAGTATTGTAAATCACTTTGAGATATTTGACAACTGAGACCAGAGAGACAATGTCAGATAGGTCAGTTGGAAAGCAAACACATAGCTAAAAGACTGTACATTTAGTATGGGCTGCTTGGTTTTGTATTGCTAGGCACCATACATGTTCTAGAAAAATATAAGTGGTTTATGAAAGTAGAAAATTTTACACTATTTTTTATGGTTTTAATGTTACATTTATTATAGCTCAACATTTTTGTTTCTGATTTCTATTTATATGGTCATTATTTTTTTATATTTATAAAAAGTACTATTTTATGAACAAAACAACTGAAACTCAGAAAAAAGTGATGAGAATATTATAGGACAACTAATGCTCTGTTTCTCAAAATCCTTTAAGAAAGGAGGTAGATTCATAAATTAACAGTTCAAGGTCTGGTATTTTAATGTTACTTTTTTCTTCTTCTTTTGCTTTTCGTGTGCTTCAAGTTTAAGCTTAACTTCTTCAGCTGTAAGGGCTCCAAGTTTCTTGTTCTTTGCTTTCTTAACCTTTTCCTTGATGGTAGCCACATCAATTTTAGTTTCAGTAGAAGCCTCCTTAGGTTTTGCAACTGGCTTTTCTTTAGGTGGAATAAATGCTTTATTTCTTTCCTCTTGAGTTTGTTATTTTAAATTCTTCCCAAAACATCTCATAGATATATGAATACTTTCAATAAATTTCAGAGTTGATGATTTCTTTCTTTAGGGAACATTAGATAAAAATTAGTTTATGTCAGAGAATATGAAGAAATGTTTCATTTAAATACTATGCCAGCATAGCATGGTTGTTAGTGTACATGTTATATTGATCATTCAAATTAAAACTAAAAGATAAGCTATTAGAAATGTGGTAAAATAATCTCTCTTTCATGGAATAAGAATAATTTATAACTTAGATTTTAAGCATAGATGCTAATGGAATATCAATGAAATATAATATGCTGATTCAAATGTATCTACAACATATGATCTTGTCTGAAGATATGTTTACAGTACAATTTTGCACAAATTATGAATATTCTATTGAAAAAAATGTAAAACTTAACCGAGAAAATAAAAATAAACCTCATCAGAAGTAATGAAAAAGCACAAAGAAAGAAGAAAACAAAACACTGAGTTTATGGCTTGACAGTCACTATACCAACTGCTTAATTTTTCTCAATTTTCAAAATACATCAAATAGAAGCCATTCTCAGGTTAGTCAATCATCTAAAGATACACAATTTATACATCACAAAGGTGAGAGGTAAAGAAAATTTAGGCTTCATAACAAATGAAAGAAGCATAAATTGTAGGAGCTGAAGATAAAGATTATTTCTCATTTTTTTTTCAGTAGGGTGCACACTACTAGATATGTGGATAGAATTCTATAATAACAAAAAAGGTAATGCATTAGAATCAGAAAAGTGAATAAACAATATTAAATCCCACTCATTATGCAATAGGGCTATATATATATATATATATATATATATATATATATCTTTTTAAATCATTTTACATATTTGCTTTTACTGGTAGATTCCATGAACATTATTCAGGAATTAAAAATATAATTATCTTATTGATTGTTTTAAATCTCAATGTCATTCATTCAGAAGAGAAGGTATTTAATGCTTATGAGATTTTCTCCTCTTTCGTAATTATGTGTATCTCGGAAAAATAATGAAGGGACCGACATGCTCATGTAAGGAAAGTGAACAAAATGCTTAAGATAACAGTGTTTAGAGTCAGATACACCAGAATTTTACTCCTACTTTTAATCCTAACTGTGGTCCTCCAAAAATAATTTTCCTATCTCATGTTTATTCATCTGTAAAGTGCAGTAATACTACTGACACTGTAAGTTAATTATGAGGATTAATCAATAAAAAGTGCATAATATAGTAACAAACCAATTAGTAAATGAATACTTGTATGTAGAAGAGTGAATTGTAGCTTTATTGAGGTTGTAATGACCTCATTATGAGAAAACCACCCGTTTTTTTATGTTGACAACTGTTAAGCCTCATCTCTCTTTTTCATTTGCATTTAATGAAGAAGCTTATAAAAAAGAGTGAGATGGTGTCCACTTTAACCACAACAGGAGTCTCAGGTTATGTAGTCTTTGACTGTACATGAGAGCCCACTTCCTAACTACACTCAATAGCCATTGGTCAGTCTCTTTGCCTTTTTGAGCCATTTTCAGCCCTTTTGAGGAGGCATGCCAGCTCTCCCCAGAGAGCAACATTAAGTAATAAATTTTGTCATTCTGTATTGATACATATGTGGCATCAGAGTAATCAGTCTGAGACACATCTGCTACAATCCAATTCCTCTCTTTTTCCACTAATAGCCAGAAAACATTAGGCATTTATTGATAGCTACAATTACAGCTGTCCTAGATACACCACACCTACTCCGTGAGATGTCTTTTCTGATTCTTGTAGGCTTGAATTTGATCCAAGCAACCAAATTGAATTTGCACTGATCAGTAGGGTGGATGAGAAGGCTTGAATTTGGATCAACATGGACAAATCACAGATCTATTCATTGCTCTTTGAGTAGCACTCCCCTCACACTTCTTGGTTGGTCCAAGAGAGTTCCCTCAATGCACTCACAACACTCCCCATGCTCCCAACCTCGGCTATCTGCAGAGCCCATTCTAGAGTCTTGCTTTCAGTAGTCCTATAAATTTGCTTTTATTTCGGGGATGGTATGGTCTTAGAATATCCTGGAAAGCAAACTGTGTTTCAAATAGTATGGACCGAGTGGATTTCTTTCAAAAATATCTATAACCATAGGGGGGTGCTGTGATTGAAGTGTTGAAGACTAGGGCAGAAATCAGCCAATCACTGGCAGAGATTGGCAGTGTCCAGCACGATTAGTATTGACCAGCAGCAGTGTCCAGCAGCAGCAGAGAATATCATTGTCAAGATTTAAACCCACTAGTGTCAGTGAGTAGCACCTGGTTACAACCAGCACCAATAACAGGCAACAATCAGTGACAATTAATGGGGATTGGTGGAGACCGGTGGAAGATGCTAAGCACCCTAAATAGCTTTTTTTTTTCTTAAATTCTTTTATTGGTGCATTTTAGGTATACAATATGTTTACATTTATCATTGGGTGCTTGTACCTGTGCATGAGGTTTCTTGGTTCTTATTTTTTTCCCATTACCTGTGTGCCCTTCACCCACTCCACCCTTCCCTATTTGCAAAGACTTTGTTTCCATTTTTTCCTTTTTTCATAATTTTTCTTTTCCCCTCCCCTACCACTTCCCCTACACCTTTGGACCTTTTCTTCCTATTTCAAATTATCAACTATTTGTTTAAATCATTTTAATCTTTATTTACACATTCAGTTTCCCACACCAGAGAAACTATTTGGTATTTATATATGTGTGTCCTATTTATTTCACTTAAGAACATGGCCTCAATATGCATCCATTTAGCTATAAATGTCTCTAGTTTGTCATTCTTTATGGCTGAATAGTACTCCAGTTTAAAAATAGCTTTTAAGGATAGACTGCTGAGGAGCTAATAAGAGTGGCTAAAATCCCTACAGCTGTAACAGCAAGGCTGAAAGTCTCTGGCACTGGAGGTTCAGAGTCATTAGCAAAGATCCACTGCCAGTTTATGATTTCTGTTCCAAATGGAAAAAAGAACCCTCAACTGATTGGCGACAAATCTCCAAACCAAAAGTTGGTCAAGCATTTGTTTCACTTCTGTTGATTGGTGACAACAAAAGGATAAATCTGCCTGTATCACTGTTAAAATGTATATTTCATTCACTTACTTATACATATAAGTAACTTATAGAGAATTGACTGTTAACAATGAGCTGATATTATATTTTGAAATGCTTAGAAGATAACACACTATCTATGCTCAAGAAATATATAGTTTATTACATAATATAATTAAAAAATAGGAAAAAATATTTTATCACAGATTATGAAATGAACTATCAAAGAAGAATATATGCTGCTACTCAGTTTTATCTTTAGAGAGATGATTCATTTAGTATATAAGAAAACAATTTTCTGAGCAAGTATATCAGTCAGTGCTTACTAGAGAAACAGTAGTGCAAGTTACACAAATATATAAGAATTAACAAGACTGGCTTAGAATGGATGCTGACAGAGTCAAGTGTGGAACAGTGTAAAAGGTCAAGGTCTGTCTGCGTGCTGGAGAGCTGAACGATCCAATACATCCAGTCCTGTTGCTTCGTGTGATATGCCAGGCAAGTCCATATCAGAAGGCCAAAGAATCTGCAATACAAGGCTGAAAGGTCTGTGCTGGAAGATAGGAGATGACATCTAAGGTGAAGGCAAAGACTGGAGCTCCTCTGAAGAAATAGAGGTGAGCCTCCCTTCTTAGATTCCCCTTTATAACTTTCAGGGGACAAATTGCCCTAGGGTGGGCCTTATGTCTTTAGTAAATCCTCTCAGCCACACTCAGAACTATGCTGATCCAATTTACTTGGGTATTTCTTCCTCAAATTTACACAGTTAACTATCAGAGCAAGTAACATTAAGATATAATGTTATATACATATAGATGTATATGTAACTAAACTATAGTATATGGATTCCAAAATGAAGGAAATTAGTATGCATAGCCAGCACATACAAATAAAAAATTCTTAGAATCTGTTCTGTCTTAGAATGGGACCATGGGATCAGATTAAGTCTTTCTAACATATGTCTTAAAAGACTCAAAGGTCATACCCTTAATTTTATATTTACCCTAATATTGTCTGATACTTGAATCTTTTAGTAGCTTGAGAGTCCGGCTGGACAATAGAACAGTTTTATTTTACAATAAAATTTGTCTTTGTCTTTCCATGTATTCGCTGTTTCATTTATATTCTATCAGCTTATTCATTTGTGAATATCTTTCTGTGTCCTATTATATAGAACTAAAATAAACAAGAGGATAAGGAAATCATTTTGATCAAATTCACAACTTTGTTAGGAAGATCTGCATCTTTTAATTTATCGGGCAATTTTGTGCTGCCACTACATGATATTCATTACTCCTTTCAATATCTAATAGCAATTTTCTTATTCTTTTTGCATCCTAAGTGAGTAATATCTTTGCCTCCTTACTGACTCATATGCAGGCAGGACTCTATTCTTATAGAATTGGGTGCCTGTTTGTCTAGATTAACAAGATATTTTAAGAGTCTCATGGTTGATTGGTCCACAACTATATTGGAAGATAGAAAACGTCCCCCATATAACATCTCAAATGCACTCATTTCAATCCATTTTTGAGCTGTTTGAACCCTCGTGAGGGCTATTGGCAATCCTCAGAGTCCAGTTTTAGAAACTGGAATAAATCCAGGGATTTTAGCTCAGTGGCTCCACACCTGCCTCGAAAGTGCAAGGTCTTGATTCAATGATCCCTGGTACCAAAAAAAAAAAAAGACCAATTTCAGACATCTCTTGGCAAAGTTTTGCCAGAGTTCACTTTAGGGCCTGTTTTTCTTGACCTTTCTAGAACACTGAGCTCTCCATGTACAATGGAGGTAGTACTTTGTCCCTAAAGCTTTTGCCACTCCTTGAATTGTTTGAGAGGTAAAAAAAGACTCATTGTCACTCTGGAGGGAATGGGTTAGTTCAAGGTAGGAAATTATTTCTTTGAGGTGCACCTTGACTACTTTTGTAGCCTTTTCTGAAAAGGTTGGAAAGCCTCCGTCCAGCCTATAAAGTGTCAGTTAGGACTAATACTTGTTTAAATCCCCTATATGGTGGCCTGTGGGTAAAGTCTAATTGACATTCCTCCCTAGGATATGTCCCACTCCGCTGTAAGCATTCTGACAGAGGAGCTGGTTTGAGCTTTTTAGGGTTATTGGAAACACAATTTGAGCGTGATTTGTACAGCTGTAAGGTGGTTTCTCCTTATCACCATCCTGTGAAAATTAGAGTGACCATTTCCCGTGTAGACTTTTCATAGCTTTCTACACCATCCCGTGAGGAAGAGCCACTTTAATGATTCTTCAGGAATGGAAATAAGGCTAGGGTATTGAGGGACTGTAAAGTTGTCTTTCTCTCTACTAACCTTTTGATTTGCTGCAGAGATTTTAGACATGTCTCTTTGGTGTCTCTTGCAATGAATGACAGTGACCTGTTTGGGACAATAGGCTGCCTCTCTGAGTTGTAGAATTTCCTGCTTAGCTCCTTTATTTCCAGATTGCTGCATGGGCACACAGCACCTGAAAGGCATATTTGGAGTCTGTATTAGCTATTTACTATTTTTGCTGTTTTCCTAATATCAATGCCCAAATAAGAGCTATGAGCTCTGGTTTTGAGCAGAGGTCCTTGGAAGAAGAGGCTTGGTCTCCATAACCTGTTGTAAACTGGCAACTACATAACTTCCCTTTTGACATCCCTCTTGGCTACTTCCACCAATGAACCACACTATCTCACAGTCTTGGTGCAGTAGGTCATTGATGTTCTGCTTGCATAGTACTAGGAGATCACCTCTTCCCAAAAGTGGGTAATTTCTGAGACAGTAGGCATCAAAAAGGTAGGATTGAGTATTGGGATGTTTATACTAACCTAAGACCCTGGTCTGGCATAGTCCCAAGAGGTAAAATCTATTTTGGTCTTTGCTGGAATTAAGGAATCACCCTCAATTCTGCTAGTAAGTCTGTTTCTAGTAAGGGAGTAGGACATTGTGGGATACCTAAAAACTCATGGTTGAACATTTGACCTTCAAAATGGCATGTCACAGCAGGAGTAAAGACTTTCTGACTGAGGCTCTCCTGGACCCCCATTATGGCCATAGATCTGAAGGAGGATTTTCTAGATAAGTAAATTGAAACAGAAGCCAGAGAAATTGAAATTGCTTACTCATGAATTCCAGAGTCACCCAGGGTCTCTCCCAGGAGCCAAATGTCTTTGGACAGGGCATTGAAGGCTCCCCCAGACCACTTCAGTCTTCATTGGAACAGAAGATGTGGGTTTTGGCTGGCCTAGCCCCTATCTAGGAGCAGGGAAGAGTCAGGCACATCAGCTGCTTGACACTCAGTTCAGGACCTGGGTGATGCCTTGGTACAGTCATATGCCCAGTATTCGGGCTTCTTGCATTTACAATAGGGAGACTTTCCTCAATTTTTCTTGGGTTTTCTCTTAGACACCTTGGGTGTGCTTAAGGCACTGCGAATTGTGACAGCCATAATTTTCACTTGTCTTTTTACTCAGGCTTTCTCCTTTCATCCTCATCCAGATCCTGATTTTGAACAAAGAAAAGGCTATGCCCAGCAACTGTCAGAGGTGCTTAGGAAGCCCATCTGATTGCCTAATAAAAGAATTTCTCATCAGTGCCTGTCCCTCCTTGGAAGATGGATCTGATGTTGTATATTTATGAAAAGTTGTTACTAATCAGCTATAAAAGGCAGCTGGACTTTCTTTTTTGCCTGTGTGAACTCTTCACACTTTAATAATTAACATTTTTTAATGTACACTTTTAGTCCTATGATAAGTGTAGTTATCACATTAAACATCGTTTTTAATCTGGAACTAGTATTATAGTTCAGGTTTGGTTCTGTCAAAGGGACAGCAACCTTACTGGGTTGATTTATTTCATATTTTTGTAGGATACAGTTCATTTGCATATCTCTTAGCCTCTTCTAGGATTCTTTCACTTTTTAATCTCGGAGATATCAAGTGGCCAAGATGAAATAGATATCTCACCATGATAGGTCAAAAGCAAGGGTCAAAGTTGCACCTGCATATACAAACCTACTAGGACTCCCTGAAAGTTGGCCTACCCATCCTTTATATTTTTGGATATCTGCAGCTGACAAAGGAAACTGGATGCCTGTAGTCCCGACTGCTTCTGACACACTTTTCAGGGGCAGGAAAAGTTGTGAGTTAAAGGAGTAGGAAGAACCACTCTGAGTATGTCCTATGAGGCTGAAAGCTGTCTGAGGAACATGATGAGAGGGCTGAGGAATATTTAATTCCTCTGGGGAAATAAGGTCTGTTGGAGTCCCTGAGTCACTTGAAGGGAGAGGGACTGATTTGTTGGTTTGAGGATTATAAGGAGGAGGTCAAAGATACATCACAGTGTGGATGGTTGTCTACATTAAACAAATGGGAGAGACTTATATGCCCCTGAGAAACAGGTGGGGATGTTAGAATAGGAAAGCAAACATGTCTCTCTTCCTCAGGACCACTCTAAATACCATAGTTCCTGCTTTTTTCTGAGATAAAGGGTCACAAAACCTTGAACATAAGGATTTTTTTACTCCATTTTTTAAGTTTTATGCAGAAATTATTTAACTAAAAAGTAGTATCATTATTTTAACTGTTATCCTGTACCCATCTCTTGCTATTCCTTAATGCATACCATATTTAACTCATATTGCAATAATGGATAACCCATTCCTTTCTCAAACTAGCAGGGTCAAACCATTCCCACTGAGCAAAGATATGGCCTGGTGGTGAGGTCAGTGGGGTCTGTGGGGTACTGTTCGTGGAGTTTTCCATGGCTCATCTTGGGTGCTCCTGGTTGATGTGTCAAATATTTCACTGGGTTGGGGGTGCTCGACTCTCCTTCTAGAGGTAGTTTATAGATTCTTTCTGTCCTCAGAAAAGAAATGATCAAGACAAGCATAAATGTAGCAATGTTTTACTTTTTGTAGCAAGGTTGTACATTTATTAAAAGTAAGAAAAGAATTGTGCTCTGCAGAGGGAGTTTGGGCCAAGTAGGAAAGGTAGGAAAAAATATGTTCTCTCATGGAATGGAGTACCGTGAAAGAGCATGGTAGCAGGTCTCTGTATCACTTTGAAGGCACTGAAATCTCTTCTTGTCTCTCCAGCTTCAAAATTAAATATTTTGAAATTAGTTTCCTAAAACTTTAATCATGTGTGTTTTTCTAGCTGTAAAAGTATCTCAGAGAAATATTTAAGCAGATTTTGGGGAACTTCTTTCTGCTGCTATTGCCTCTAGAAACTTCTGCTTAGGTTCTAGTCATCCATGCAACCCAAACTATAATCACATTCTCCTATATCCTGTAGGAGATATACCCTCTCCTTTTTCACAGTTTTCTCATGTCAGTGTTTTAATACACACCTAAACATATGTGTTTTCTTTCCAAGTTTAATTGATTGCTTATTAATTTAGATCACTAAATGTATATTTATATCAGTTTTAGGGCCTTGCGTATTTGTTGGTCAATTATAAAATGAAAGAAATGATGATGTTTTTGTAGCAAGAAATTTGGCCTTGACCCAAGGAAGGGTCTAGGTTTTACACCAGACTCTGGTAAGTAAGCTTGACATCTTCATAATATGCCTCACAGATATAAATATATTTTTATTTTTAGTGTACTCCTTGATCACACCTGACAGTTCCTGCAATTAAGGACTCTTGGTGAGCTTCCCGGCCATATAATGGCATACTGAGCATTGCAGCTAACAAAATACTTAGTCCTAAGAAAACAGATGCCTTCAGCCTAAGGTCATGAACATATACTTATGGCGTAAGTACTTTTGTCTTCTCAAAATTCATATTTGAAACTGTAATATTAAATTAGATATATTTAGAGATGTGGCCTTTGGGAAGTAATTAGATTTAGAGAAACTCATGACCATTCCTTTGATGGCTTTAGGTGTTCTATAGGAATAAGTAACCACATATCCCCCACTCTCTCTCAGCCTTTTGAAGTAATAAGAAGGTGACTCTCTGCAAGCATCTTGATTTTGTACTCTTCAGCCTCTAGAAGTGTCATAATAAACAGTTGTTCGCAATACCCTGGCTACAGTATTTTCTTATGGCAATTGAATTGACTAAGACATGAGGCAATAATATCTTGTCTCTCCATTTCTATTCAAACTCTTATTAGAAGTTCTAGTTAGTACTCACTCAGATTGGGAAGGAAGAAATAAGATATTTTATTCTCAGATGACATGATTATTTATGTAAAAGTGCCCCCAAATGAGATAAAAACTTCCTTAAAATAATAGTGAATATAACAATGTTATCACACACAATATTAATAATAAAGAAGTAATTGCTTTCTCATGTATCACAAAAGAATGATTTGAATTTGAAATTTATCTCAACATTCATTTGAAATTACACACAAAAATGCACAATATGGTCTGGAAGCATCAGTAGTGCCAGAAAAACAGAGAAAGAATAAACAAAAATGTCAGAGCTATATCACCATAACATAGTTTCCAATAGAAGGAACACCCAATGGTCAAAGCTGGAAACATTTGAGCACCAAAATAAATAATGAGTATGGAGTTAAAGTCAATTATGTATTAAGTAAATATTCATGATCCTGTACTGATATAAACAATTGTTAAAAGTATCTCAGGCAGAAGAATTTCAAATAGTCAAAAGATACATTTTACTCTTAAAGACAGAGAGCAACACTATCCACTCATTCAGTGTGAGCTACACAAGATAACGAACTTCCAAAGTATATAAAACGGGAAAGTAAATTTATTTTGGTGAACATAAGAAATATTATTTTAGCAAGATTAGCAAGTATAACATTATTACTGATAAGATTTATATACATTAATGAAAATGACATTTTTCCACTTCAGTCTTCGTGGTCTTCCTATCAAACACTCAAAACCCCATCGTAATGGTATGATTGAAGCTAAACCAAATTCCAATTGGGTAACATTGTAAAAGAAAGAAAAGAAAAAGAATTTGAGCAGTAAACCTCTAACTGTGAAAATAGCAAAATACATAAATAAAGAAAAATCCAGCCAAAAACTAACAAATTATCAAAGTCAAGAGCCTTTTAAAAACACATGTAAATTAAATATCATATAATGTAAATGCTGGATATCACTGGGGAGCAGAAAAAGTTAATTAAGTAAAAACTAAGATAATAAAGTATGAATACCAGTGCATAACAATGTAAAATATTGGTTGATTAAATATTTTAAATTTACTATGCTAATGTGGGATTTTAAATAGGGGAAAATAGCAAGTTACATGAGAATTCTGTACTGTTTTTGCAATTTTTCTATAATTCTAAAATTGTTCTAAAAACTATTTTTTACTTTGCAATTCAGTCAAAATATTTCAACATAATTAATTATAAATAAGATGGAAAGAGAAGAGAAAAATCAGATATAGATATCAGCCATACTGGCTGATTTAAACTACTCATGGGATCATAAATTATGTTCACCCAAGAATAGTCATATGAAATATTTCTATATATCATTATAGCTACTACTAATCTATTTCGATTTTATTAAGTTTATAATATTTATTTTTAAATTATTTGTGGAAAATACAACTTTATTTAGATTTTTCATACATATATCTTCTTCCAAAATTATATAACAGAATCTTTCCTGTAAATGCTCATGAATAAATATACACTGAACTATTTCTAAAGATTTAATTTACAGATATAAGGAATTATCTTCTAATTTCAATTTGCACCACTGTAATTACCTTACAATTCTTTATTCCATTCTAACATAATGAAACATATATAACTCAAAGTGGAATGCATAAACTAGAAAGACATCCTTGCAGCAACAAACGTGTAAATGGAACCATCTATATGAAAAGACATGCTCTCTAAATTGGTATAAGAATTTCTATGAGGAGTCTACAGTTATTTTCTCAAGAGGAGGCAAATACTTTTATCTTTCAGATGACTACTTGATATTTTCACAGAGGGTTATTATAATGATGAAGGGTAATGTGTCACCAAGTTCCTATGTTGTAAAATTTATAACAGCGATGTATTTGTCAATCTCTGTGAAGGCACTCTGTGGTTGCTTATGCAGGATTAGTTTTACTGGAAGTTCAGCAGACAGAGGCCATTTATCTTTTTTTTTTTTTTTTTTCAGAGGACATTTAATAAACTCTTTGCTGCTAGTCAAAATTATATCCTACTGATACCATCTGGCTATCTGTTGGAATCAAGTATAGTTCTACTGGTAGAAGCCAGAGTTGAAACAGTGAATAGCTTCCTATATAGAAATGTCTTTAACAAAATTATTAATCAGCATGCTGGTTCACTGGTTGTATTTCTCTTTTATGATTTGATAAGACAGGAATGTTCATCATGTTGAATATTTTAATAATAGTTCATATTTAAAAACTATTGCAAAGTAAACTATTTTAAACTTTTCCATTTTACCTAATAGTCACCCTAACAATTACCTTTCTTGTTCTGCATAGATTATAGTCCTATATAATTTCATCAATTCAAATCCACAGGCATAGGGTCATTTTTGCAATCATTCAGTCATTGTTTCCTAGGAAACAGACTAGTCAAGGGATGAAAAACGGCTACCCACTTTCTTTGCCACTATTATTTGATCCTACACTGATCCATGTAATTCATAATTTTTTTTCTTACTGCTCATATTCAGCTATGATTTTAAGGCTGCTTTAGTATCTCACTTTCTTTTAACATTTTATATGATCATAAATGATTTATTAGTGAATTCAAATGGTAAAATATTTTGCCCATATAATTCATATTGAAATTCTAAATTCCTTGTAGCAGAAATTAAAAATACTGTCATATACCTTTGAAAATAGATGACTGATAAAAATTGTATCTGGAGAGATAGGTATAGAAATTTGTTTTATGAAAAATGTACTATAATATTGATTTTATATGAAAGAATCTATTTAAAAGAAATATGATAGAAAGAACATCGTTCTGTTTTTAAAAATTACAAATAATCTCTGAGATTAAACTATTTATATATACATGTGACTGCTTACTACCATAATAGCCTGAAATATTTAGTAAAATGAAATGTTTAAACTCAATATTATTTTTATCAAACATTGTCTAGAGTGTACTATTTACAAACATTCTTGAATATCTTAGAATATCCATTTATCCACAAATAAACAGTAAATATTTCTGTATTAACTATAACTGAAAAATTTACTCTCAAAATTGCAGCTTAAATTCCACCAGAATTCTTATCTCACATAACTTAGGGCATCCATTTGTTGAGATTGTTGAATAGTTTTAAAATATGGTAATGAAATTAATAATATTAGATTATATCATGAAGAAGAATTTAAAAAACCTAATTATGGCACACTAATGAATGAGTGAATCCCTTGGGAATCGGAAAAAGGTTTTCCTTTCAGAATGACTCAATTTTATAGCTGAAAAAAAATGAGGGAATGAAAAATAACCACTACAATATGACAATGATAGTTACTACAATCAGAATCTCAGATGGATGCCAAAATCAATGATATATTACAGAGAATGAAGTTTCTTTATCATCAAATACACTCATAAACTCCATATTATTAAAATCTGTGGTGGTTTTAACATATCACCACAAATTTCCTCATATTTCTTTCAGAAGACGGATCTTGATGGTTATAGCCTTGAATATTGTATACACTTAGTAAGTCATTTCTAACAAACAAGTTATAGAAAGGGAGTAAGAATAACTTTTTTTTAGGTTTTTTATTCTTCTTTATGATATAATCTAATATTATTTATCTGTCAAATAATTACAACTTCAGCCAAGGGAAGTTTGTTCATCTTAGTTCTTGTGTCCTTTTGATGTGTTTGTGTGTGTGTGTGTGTGTGTGTGTACGCACGTGTGCACATGCACACGTTTGTATATTTTATTTCTGGCACTATAAATGCCCCAAAATCATCTTGTAGTTTTTTCCACCAAAATGTCCATCCAATCCCACTCCTTGCTTATTTGTAATTTCTTTTTCTTACACTAGAAACTTGCCTTATATTATGATCAATATATTTAATTATCTGTCTATTTCTCTGTCACTATGTGCATGTGAAGTAATGGCAGAATTGTTAACAAATAAAACTGTTAAGAATCAAATAAATTTCTGTTGAATGGATGGTTGATTTCATCTTTTAATTTTTGATATCTATTCATTTGAAAAAATGTTTTGCAGGGTTAAAATAAGCTATTTTTGACAAAACATTATATGAGGTTGTCATAGATTTATAATCAAGTCAGATCTATTTTTTATAATCACATTCATTTCTGAGTTCTTCCCAAATTCTTTATTTTTATAAGGTAAACTTTACTGTTTGTTGTGTCTACCTCTAAAGATATGAAAACAAAAATAAAAAATCAGGTTTCAAACACTGAAGTGCTATAAAAATGAGTTCTTTCAAGTCCTTATAAATGAACCTACGTGTTGAAATCCTTCACATCAGATAACTCATATGTCATCTTTCTGTCACTGTGATAAAGTACTGGAGAATTAAAACTTAAAGGAGGGCTCAGTCAAGTCCACAGTCAAGATTAGCTATCACAATTGAGAATAACACATTTATTTCAGTCACTACTATGTAAAATTAATCTGCAACATACTGATCATTAGATTATTAATCTAAGATTTTAAGTACATGCTCAATTTCTCCATAATCACTAGAATCTACAGACTTTCATCAAATATCTTTTTTATTCAACAATTGAAGAAGGTCTTCCTCAGTCATTATTTCTATATTATGAATGAGCAAATTTTTAAAATTTTTGTTTATTTTTTTTATAATCATACATTTGAATACAAAAATGGAAGAATGTAAGCATATTCTCTTATACATGTCATGTTGTATCTACTTAAAAACCATATGAAATAAAATATAAACTTTATTGACACCAAAGAAAAAGTGAATAGTTGGAAATGGAAAATTTTCACTTTCATATTCCCTTTGAACATTTTAATGTTTTCCACATGAACATATTGCCTTTCAAGTTGAAAATCTGTACAATACAAGAAATTATTTTTCTTTATTTTTAAAGGAAAAGTTTTAAAGAAAGAACTTCACTAAGCATAACATTATTAAGTATTTCTTCTTTGGAATTTTATAGATATTTACCACTGCATTTGTGAAATAGTTTTAAACTAACCTGATTTTTTTTCTTGCTGTGTAACTTTATCTTTTGACTTCCATGTCCAAAGTATTCTTTCCTTCTCTTTAAAGTTTCATATCTTTATCATGCCCTGTCTTTATATTTCTCTTTCATCATCTGTCAAAGAATGATGACTCTTTAACCTATGTCCCAGCCTAAAGGAAGGCAATGTATTATGATTTAGATAAAATTATCCTACAAAAGCCTCACATGATCAAAACTTCATTTTAGAAGGTAATTGGAACATGAGGACATATTCATCAGAGAACTAATCCACTGATGAGTCCACAACTAAATGGGCTATTAGAAAGTGGGCCCTAGTTAGAAAAGGACAGTCACTGGTGCATAGCCTAGAAGGGTATATGTTAATCCCCTGCTCCTCACTTTTCTCTCATTTCCCTGCCCACCATGATGATGAGCACTTTTTAGTTATGATTCTCTGCCAGCCATTCTGCCTTTGAGTTGGTCTACTGTGGACTAAAATTGTGAGCCAAAATATACCTCTCCTCTTTTAAATTATGGCTGTTAGATACTTTGTCTTAGTGAAAAGAAAATGATGACAGAGTTTGGTACCAGAGAAGTGTGGTCATTTCTGTGAAGATATCTGGGCATGTGGTTTGAAAATTTTATAACTGATTTGTAGGAGAAGTTGGGACAGGTTTGGTAGTGCCACCAGAGAAGTTTTGGGATGCTTTTAGGCAATCTTAGTGCAATATTCTGTGTCAGAGCCCAGAAAACTAATGCACATAGCAAAAGCTATGATGAAGAGCTTTCAGGTGAAAATAAGGACTTCATGGTAGTTGGAATCTAGGCCATGTGTGTTATGCTCTGACTAAAATTTTGTCTATATTTTGCCAATGTTCTCATTGAAATTCAGAGCAGCAAATTAATTTGGTAGAGGAAATTTCAAGGCATCCCAACATTCAGGCTGAGACATGGATAGTGCTGGCAGCTTTTGGCATGATTTGTACTGAGAATCTAGAGCAAATATTAGAGCCAAAAGATATAAAATAAAATGTTTGCAATTTCAACAAAAAGAAAATGTGTACAGTGTTGGGGAAAAAGAATGGCTGCTGAAAAGATTAGCATTAAAAAGAAATCAAGTAAGAGCTGGGGATTTAGCTCAGTGGCACTGCGCCTGCCATCCAAGCACAAGGTCCTGAGTTTGATCTGCAGTACCAGAAAAAGAAAAATAAATAAAGTACTCTGCATCAGAACAATAAGCAAGGTACCTTGAAGGCATCTCAGAAATAGCCAAGACCTCACCCTTCAATGACATGCAGTTGTAAAAGAGTAAAGATAAATAACATGGAAAAACTTTGCTCTGAGAAGATAGCATCAGTGTACCCTGCATTAGATGGGTTACCTAGGGAATTGGTGCCCAGGATTTATTTCTTGGTGCTTAGCTATACAGTCCTTCAGAAGCCTCTGCAGCCAGGATGCAAGGGGACCTGGCTAGTGCTTGAGCTGCTGATGAACTTTGGCATCATCCATGTGATACTGATTTTATAAGCATAAAGTGTGCATGAATTTTGTGATTGTAGAATCTCAACTCAAATTTCAGAAGACCTAGGAGACCAAGCAGTGTATTCCTGAGAGAGCAGTCCAAAATCTATGACAGAAAATTGAAAAGTGCAGTGGAGGCCCTGTGAATTGAGAAAAGGCAGAAATGTGGGTTGTCTGTTGAGAAACCCTGAAGTCAGTGAGCAAAATCTACTCAAGAGAAAGGGGATAAGGACTGCAAGTTGCAACACCATAGGGGTGGGGCTGCCCAACCCTATTGAAACTCACATCTCACCAAATAGAAACAGAATGATAGTATTTAATATTTATCCTGTTATATTTTGGTCATGCTTTGGTCCTATTTCTTTCTAACCCATTATTTCTCCATTTTGGAATGGAAACGTTTATCTTGTGCAATTATAGCTTATAAGTGCTTAACTTTTTGAATTTTAAAGAGGTTAATAGCTAAGTGTTTTCCTCGAGTCTCAGAGATTTCAGACTTGACTTTTCAGCAATGTTGGAACTATTAAAGCTTTGCTGAGTTTTTAAGGTGATCTAAACATATTTTGCATAAACAGACATGAACTTTGTGTAGGACAGTGTTGGGATGCTGTGGTTTTGATAAATAATGTCGCCCCCAAACATCACATATTTAGAGGTGGGCCTTTTGTGGGTAATTGAATCATGGGGGCACTCACTGAATTAATCATATGGGGGGTCTACTGCTGAATGTGCTGTTAAGTAGTAGCCCTGGTCAGAAGAAGTGAGTCATTGAGAACATGACCTAGAAGGATATAGCTCCCTTCCCCACTCCACCTTTCTCTCTGTCTTCTGGCCAACATAATGTGAGCAGCTTTTCTTTGTTATGCCTCTTGGCCATGCCATTCTACCTTAGAGCCAACTGTCTGTGGATTAAACCATGAGCCAAAATAAATCTCTCTTCATTTAAGTTGTCTGTGTTGAATATTTTGTCCCAGTGAAAAGAAAGTGACTAAAACAGTATGTAAACAATCTTCTTTTTGAAAAGTACATTTCCAGGGCAACCATTTAATCATGTATCCAAACTAAATAACAAAACAACCGGGGAAATGTGTCTTTGAATATGGATCCATATTCTTAATACAATGACTATTTTGCATATTTTGAATTTCATTCATCTTCTATTGTTTACTTTTCTCTTTCAATCTTATTCATATATTCATTTTTGTTTGGTTTTCATATTTTTGGCTAGTATATTTTCTGTCTCTTCACTTCAAATGCATATTTTGTATGTACGGCAGTATTTTGCTCCTCATTCCCTCTTTCCTGTTACTAAATGATAAAGCTATCTGTACTGTGCCCAATAGAGGAATGTTGGTTGTATTTCTGCATGTGTGATATTGTTTGTCATTTTGGTATGCTTTATGGAATTACTAACTTCTGCAATAAGCCACTTTTCGTATCACTTTTTAATTATTATTGTCATCTGTACACTTTCATGCATATTGTTTTTCAGGTTGTAGAAGTATTCTCATTTTGTTCAAATGGTATTTTCATGACATTAATTTTGTTTTCTTATTTCCATATGATATGGGAGAAGAAAAAGTAAAGGGACAATTTTTTTATTGCATTATCTCATTTTAAATTTGAGTATCTTATTCTTGATCTTTTGGGTAAAATGACAAATAAGGTCAAAATTAACTTATTTGGAAATGGCACATATTGGATATACATTGTAGTATAACGTAATCTAAACATATAGTTTTGACATATGGAATTTAGAAATATATATGAGAAGTAGATTTTAGACAAAATTTAAGGCAGGCATTTTTCCTTGGCAATTGAAAATTAAAGTCTTTTTGTAAAATGCAAACCTGTATATGACCACTGAAATCCTGGTGAATTTAATCCTATTTACAATTGGTTTTTCTTTTCTTTTCTGGTACAGGGATTGAACTCAGGACCTTGTGCTTGGCAGGCAGACGTGACACTACTGAGCTACATCCTTGGCCCTTAGTTACAATTGTTAATACAATGTTTCTTGGGTTGATAAGTTCTCTAAAATACTGTAATTGTTGTCACTACCTTTTCTAAGGTTATATCTTTTACTCCAGTAGCATACAAACAAAAATTAATCTCTGTGAATTAAGATCATTTTGAGAGACACATATTTTAAAATCTTTATTTTTCTGCTTTAGAGAAACAATTAGAGTTTTATACATTATTCATACACACACCTGTCTGGGGGGAAATTTTTGCTAACTGACTCCCATCAGCTAACTTGGCAATTACCTTATACCAACTAGTTATAAATGAATAGCACTGACATTGTCATGAATTAGCCATTCACTTTCTTGAGGAATTCTCCAGTAATGCTTGCATTGCATGAGCAGTGTATTGTGAGTTGTAAGTATCCCTGTGTTGTAAGTCTTGTTGACGCATCTCTTCAGAGTGATCTGAAAAGGATAGTGGGAAATCAGAAGGGATTACAAAAAGAATGGTTATCAAGAGTAGCCTGTCAGGTCTAAGGGCCCAGTTTCATATCTCAGTTTTTCTTTCCATTGGGGAAGTCACTTAATCTTTGCTCCTCAGCTTACTCTCATGCTAATATGGTGCTATGTATAATTACTTTCAATTTAAAGGATTATCATTAAAATTATAGAATTTATTATACAGAAAATACTTAAACAGCGCTTGGTATTAGATAAACAGTGTATTAGATATTGATGTCATTACTATAAGCCTTGTATCCTACGTATTCAACATAATATATGAACAAAATCCAACCTGCAGTATTTTGGAATGACAATGAACTATTATTCACATGTAAGTATTTAAAAAGTACGTGTGTTTACGCAAAATCATAATAAAAGGACAATTGATGCAGCATCTAAAAGTGTATTTAAATTTTGAATTCACATTCATTTTGTTTTTGCCCCTAAAGCACAAATCCTAAAACTAACAGAGGCAATGGAAAAGAAACATGCAATAGATGTTTAAAAAGAAGATAGAAAGTATATTGTTTTAAAAGTGAATTTGGGTAAATTCTTCTAGTATAGAAAAAATGGAGGGCCAGGGATTTAGCTCAGTGGTTCTGCCAACTGCCTCACGAGTGCAAGGTTCCAAGTTCTATCCCTGGTACCAAAAAAAAAACAAAACAAAAAACGAAAGTTGAAGTGTCTTCCTCATTCAAAAACATCTCATCACTTTCATGAGATGACATGCATTTTATTTTTTTTAATTCCCAATGAGAATCTTTACACACATACGCTGAAGAAATCAAATATTTTTAAATAATCTGAAGTGTTACTCATTTTGCCTTGCCAATTACAGAAATGAGAAACAACAATGACTCAAAAGAGGGTGGCTTTTTCTCTTTTAACAAAACAAAAAATAGTCTGGTAGAAGGCAGCCCAGGACTAGTTGCTAGCTCAATTTCATACTGTTTCTCTTTTCTTACCAAATTTTTCCAGTCTCAAAATAATTTCATTATGTCAGAATTCTGCTGAAACTCCATTTGGCATGTCCATTGTATGCATATATAGCATATAAAAATGGAGACAGGGCAATACCTGGCTTCTCATATGAAGCTTGTTTATAATTCCCAAACCAAAAATTCTCATGTGTTTTATTGATCTCCTTTTGTTGTAGCAGTAGAAAAGGTCTCCATTTGGATAAGCCTATTTTCTTGCATGATAAAAATCAGTCACATGTTGCTTTTTATCCTTCTATCAAATACTATCTTGAAAGAAGCTTTTCCCATGGCATCTGTCTAAGGAATATTCTCATGAAAGAATGCATCACCTACAGAGGTGAGAATGTTTTCCATTTCCTTTAACCAACTATATCTTATCCTTCTTTGTAATATTATCTTTGTTTTATTTTGCTTAAATATTTTAGGTACTACAATATACATTTTTCCAACAAAAGAAAGTTAGTAAATGACAAAATCAAAACATATTTGTTGTACATTTATTGGATTTCAGTTAATCAATTTCACTTTATAATATGGGATTTTTGAGAAAAAAACATGAACTCTAAAATGGAAATATATAGTTATTACTAAGTTAATATTGAATATGAGAATCAATGTTCTACATAAAAAATTTTCAAATCTTCATTAGCCAATTAAACAGTAGTAATTACTTCTTTCTGGTGTTATTGAATTTGCTTGGAATGAGATTTTGAGTTTCTTCTGAATGTGTTTGAGGTAAAGAAGTTTGAATCCAACTATAGAGCTTTCTTCAGAACAAGAACACATTTAGTATGTCCTGTATAGCGATGAATATGTTGAAAAAATATCAGTTGTAAGTAGACTAAATTATTGTATTTCATCTTAGAGAGATGTTATATTGGTGTGATTTTTTTCCCTTAAATTCTTTTATTGGTACATTTTAGTTATACAGTACATTTACATTTATCATTGGGTGCTTGTACATGATTTATCTTGGTTCTTATTTTTTCCCCATTACATGTGCGCCCTTCACCCCCTCCACCCTTCCCTATTTACATGGACTTCATTTCCATTTTGCTTCTTTTCTTATAATTTTTCCTTTCCCTTCTTTCCATTCCCTTTCCCCTCCCACTTCCCCTACCTCTTTGGACCTTTTAATATTTCAAATTATCAATTATTCATTTTAATCATTTTGATTCTTATTTACACTTTAAGTTTCTCACACTAGAGAATCTATTTGGTATTTATACATGTGTGTTCTATTTATTTTACTTAAGAGTATGGCCTCAGTATGCATCCATTTATCTATAAAGATCTCTAATTTCCCTTGGTGTGATATTTTATTTTATTTTATTAATTTTTGTTTTTAGTTCTTTTATTGGTACATTTTAGGTATACAATTCATTTACATTTATCATTGGGTGCTTATACAATATGTATCTTGGTTCTTATTTTTTTCCACATTACCTGTGCACCCTTCACCCCCTCCACCCTTCCCTATTTACATAGATTTCATTTCCATTTTTTTTTCTTTTCTCATAGTTTTTCTTTTCCCTCTTTTCCTTTCCCCTTCCCCTACCTTCACTACTTCATCTTTGGACCTTTTTTCCTATTTCAAATTATCAGTTATTCATTTTAGTCATGTTAACCTTGTTTACACTATTAGTTTCTCACACTAGAGAAACAATTTGGTATTTACATATGTGTGTCCTATTTATTTCACTTAAGAGGATGGCCTTAATATGCATCCATTTAGCTATAAATGACTCTAGTTTTTCATACTTTATGGCTGAGTAGTTCTTCATTTTATAAAAAAAAACACCACATTTTCTTTATGCAGTTTCCAGTTGATGGGCACATGGGCTGCTTCCAAGCTTTAGCTATAACAAACTGTGCCTCTATGAACATGGGTGCACATATATCGCTGTGGTAGGATTCCTTTAATTCTTTGTGGAAGATACCCAGCAGGGGAATAGCTGGGTCAAATGAGAGTTCCAGTCCTAGTTCTTTGAGGTATCTCCATAGTGTTTCCACAGTGGTTGCACCAGTCTGCACTCCCACCAACAATGGAGAAAAGTTCCTTTCTCCCCACAACCCCTCCAGTATTTGTTATTGGTTGATTTCTTGATAGCAGTCATTCTTCGTGGGGTGAGGTGGAATCTCAGTGTTGTTTTCATCTGCATCTCTGGAATAACGAGTGATGTTGAACACTTTTTCATATATTTGTTTGCTGCTTTTACTTCTTTGTCTGAGAAAAGTCTGTTAATTTCAGATGCTCATTTTTGAATTGGGTCTTTGAATTTGGGGGCTCTGATTTTTTTCAATTCTTTATATATTCTAGATAGTAGTCCTTTGTCTGAAGTACAGCTTCTAAAAATTTTTTTCCCATATTGTAGTTTGTCTGTTAGCTCTGTTGGTGGTTTCTTTTGCAGTGCAGAAGCTTTTTAATAAGATGAGATCCCAGTTGTTGATTCTTTCTGCTAGTTCCCATGCTGCTGAGGTTTTATTCATGAAGTCTTTTCCTATGCCAAAGTCTTCAAGAGTTCTACCTAAATTATCTTCCAGCAAGTTTAGTGTTTCTGTCTTAATATTTATATCTTTAATCCACTTCGATCTTAGTTTAGTGCATGTTGATAGGTATCAGTCTAGTTTTAATCTTTGACTGGTTGAAATCCAGTTTCTCCAACACCATTTATTAAATGGGCTATCTTTCCTCCAATGTTGGTGGTTGGCTCCTTTGTCAAAGATGAGTTGGCTGAGCATGTCTGGAGTTGTTTCAGTATCTTCTAATCTATTCCACTGATCCTCAGGTCTGTTCCTTTGCCAGTACCATGCTGATTTTATCACAGTAGCTTTGTAGTATAGTTTCAAGTTGGGCATTGTGATACCCCCCGCCATGTCTCTGTTGCTTAGAATTGCTTTAGCTATTCTAGGTCTCTAATGTTTCCAAATGAATTTTTGGATTGTTTTCTCTAATTCTGTGAAGTATATTTTTGGAATTTCAATTGACATTGCATTGAATCTATATAGTAGGGGTAGCAATCTTATTTGAAAACAAAGTAGATTTCAAACCAAAACTAATTAAGAGAGACAAAGATTGTCACTTCATCCTCGTGAGGAGAGCAATCCAAGAGGAAGAGATGACAGTCCTAAATATATATGCACCAAATACAAATGCCCCCAACTATACAAAACAAATATTAATAGACATGAAAAACCAAATAAACACTGACACAATTGTAGTGGGGGACCTCAATACACTGCTATCACAAAGAGACAGATCATCTAGACAAAAAGTTAACAAGGAAATACTAGAACTGAACCAAGCTATTGAACAAATGGACTTAATAGATGATTACAGAGTGTTCCACCCCATAAAATCGGAATACACATTCTTTTCACCTGCACACAGGTCATTCTACAGAATAGACCACATGCTAGCTCATAGGACATGTCTAAGTAAATGTAAAAGAATTGAAGTTACCCCCTGTATATTTTCAGACCATAGAGCAATAAAACTGGAGATCAATAACATAAGAAACCACAAAACCCCAACAAACACATGGAAACTGAACAACACCCTCTTGAACAACCAATAGGTCACAGAAGTGATTAAAGAAGAAATTAAACAGTTTCTACAAGTAAATGAAAATGCCAGTAAAACATATAGGAATCTATGGGACACAATGAAAGTAGTTCTATGCAGGAAATTCATAGCAGTGAATGCCCATATTAGGAAAACAGAGAAAACTCAGATAAATAACCTAATGCAGAACTTCAAGCTCCTAAAAAAGAAGAGAATAACAAACCCAAAGCACACACAAGAGAGGAAATTATAAAGATTAGGGCAGAAATCAATGCAATGGAGACTAAGAGAACAATACAAAAAAAATCAATGAATCAATGAGTAGGTTTTTTGAAAGAATAAATAAAATCGATAAACCTTTAGCCAACCTTATCAAAAAAGGAAAGAAAAGGCACAAATCCACACAATTAAGAATGAAAAAGGTGAAGTCACAACAGATCCAACAGAAATCCAGAGAATCATCAATACCTACTTAGAGAACCTCTACTCCAATAAAATGGAAAACACAGAAGAAATGGACAGATTCCTAGATACATATGAATTGCCAAAGTTAAATGAAGAAGATATAGAAATTCTAAACACCCCAATTACAATGAGTGAAATTGAATATGCAATAAAATATTTACCAACAAAGAAAAGCCCAGGTCCGGATGGCTTCACTGCTGAATTTTACAAGACATTTAAAGAAGAACTAATGCTATTAATCTTTAAACACATCAAGGAAAGTGAAAGGGAAGCAGTACTTCCAAATTCATTCCTGGAAGCAAGTGTTACTTTGATTCCAAAACCAGGGAAAGACCCAACCCAAAAAGAGAACTACAGGCCAATCTCCCTAATGACCATAGATGCAAAAATCCTCAACAAGATACTGGCAAACAGAATACAGAGGGTCATCAAGAAGATCATATGCCCTGACCAAGTCAGATTTATCCCTGGGATGGAAGGATGGCTCAACATTGGTAAATCAATAAATGTAATACACCATATTAACAGAGTTAAGGACAAAAACCATATGATCATCTCAATAGATGCAGAAAAAGCATTCGACAAAATTCAGGACCCATTTATGATAAAAACCCTACAGAAAATTAGAATAGAAGGTCTTTATCTTAACCTGATTAAGGCTATCTATGAAAATCCAACAGCCAACATCATACTAAATTGTCCAAAACTGAAAACTTGCACGCTAAAATCGGGAGCAAGACAAGGATGCCCACTATCACCAATCCTGTTCAATATAGTTCTGGAAACATTAGCCACAGCAATTAGACAACAGAAAGAAATACAAGGAATAAAGATAGGAAAAGAAGAAGTTAAACTGCCATTATTTGCTGATGATATGATACTTTACATAGAAGACCCAAAAAACTCTGCCAGAAGACTTCTAGACTTAATTGACAGATTCAGTAGTGTAGTTGGATACAAGGTCAACACTCAAAAAACAATAGCCTTCTTCTACACAAATAACAGACTCACTAACAGGGAAATTAGGGAAACAATTCCTTTTACAATAGCATCCAAAAAAATGAAATATCTAGGAATCAATCTAGCAAAGGAAGCAAAAGACTTCTACACTGAAAACTATAGCACTCTGAAAAAAGAGATCGAAGAGGATACAAGAAAATGGAAAGACGTCCCTTACTCCTGGGTAGGAAGAACCAATACCGTGAAAATGGTGTGATATTTTAAAAAAGAACTCATTGCTATCTGTGCTGAACTTCTTTCCAGTGGCTAAAATTTTTAAAGTATGCATTCCAGGAATGAGCAAAATTCCTTCAATAAAATGACTGAAGTCTCACTAGCTGAGAACATGCATTTACTTCAAAATTGATCATAAATATTTGAAGCATATTTTATACCTGGCAGGAAATATAAATTTAATAGTGAGCACAGAACAGATCATTTCAAGCAATATTAAGAACTCTTAAAAAAAAAAAAAAACTCCAGCCAAAGGAGAATGAAAATGTTCCACAGAAGCTGATAAAGGACATTGGCATAATTAGATATTAATTTTGAAAATACAACTCGAGGTGCAGATTTAAGAATAGATTGGAAGTAGAAAAGAAAGGCTTGTATTATCTAGTTAAGAAGGTGTTATAATTCAGTAACTAAATGACTGTCGGGCTGAGGTAGTGGCACTGGGGATAGAGAAGGTTTTAAAGAAAGAGAAAGTTAATATGCCTTGTGGATTTAATGGGAGTAGACAGAAACAGGAGTCACACAGACTTACGGTTCGAGCAAATGGGTAGTGGATATTGCCTTGTCATCATATACACAGAACTAAAAAGGAGAAGTTTGGAAGATGTTGTGGTGCATACATTTTAGATATTTTGAATCTGAGATGTTTGTAAATATTCAAGTGAAAATATCTATTATTGTGAGGTTAAAATATCTATAAAGTAAGAAAGAATATTTCAAAATTTAGGTCAAATATTGCATATATTTAAAAATAACTAAATGTGATCAGGGAAAATATTTCTACTATGTTCATGAATTACA